>NW_009633905.1:0-11881 GCF_000690535.1 Cariama cristata
GGCCAGACCCCCGCGCCCCCCCCTTCCAGGCTGGGTCCCTCCGCGTCCTACCCGTGCAGACTGGGACCTGCCATGTCACCCCATCCAGGCTGGCACCTCCCACGCTTCGCCATCGAGTCTGGACACCCCCAACCCCTCCATGTTCTCCCACCTGCCTCCGAACCTCTTGGGTGGGAACCCCTATGTCCTTCCCATCCAGATTGGGACACACTTGGAACACCTATCCAGGGTGAGGCGGCAAGAAGGGGGTTCAGTTGGTGCCAGAGCTGGCGAGGGTGATGTGGGCTCAGCCACATCAAATCCCCCCTCAGCCAGCTGGAGAGGGATTTGGGTATGAGGGGGTCAGTTGAGGGGGCATTGGGGGTACCCTCCAAGCCTTTGTCCCACCTTTTGCACTTTCCTTGCTTTGCATTGAGCTGAGCTCCAGTCATCTCTCTGCGTTTGGGGATGTGGATGGAGATGGCAGAGGGGGTGCTTTACCCCGTGCCTCAGTTTCCCCAGCTGTCTGTGGGTGGGCAACGTGCCTGGTTTAGGGTACCATATCCCTACAGCCCCTCCCCTAGGTGCAGCTCTCCCTGTACCTCACCTAAACCCCATTTAGTGCTACCATTTTTGACACTTGTGGAGGGGTTTCCTACTGTTTGTTTTCCCAGTTGTGTTCCTGAAGCAGGTCCTGCAGCTCGTAGGGCTGTCAGTGCCTGGTGCAGGGACAGAGCACGTGGGGCCCTGAGGTGGGTAGGAGGGAGCACCCAGACAGGTTCTCTGCTCTCTCATACCTCACTTTTCTCCTGACTGAACCATCCCCAGCGCTGATATCTCCCCTGGGCACCGAGAGCCTTCCCTGTGTCAGTGGCAGCACCAGCCTCCTATAAGCAACCACTGCCCAAGGCCGGTCTCCCCCCACTTCACTGCAGCAGGCACTGGGGGAAGGCGGGAGGAGGTCAGGAGTCACTCCGCGGGGACACAGGAGCCACATCCAGCTAACTCCCTTCATGCTGGAGTTCCTGTTGTTTGGATCGGCAGTGAAAAACAGGAGATCAAAACAAAGCCAAGCCAGACTGGGAGTCCCTTTGCCTTGCTATTTATTCCAGCATAACCTAATTAAAGCAACAGGAAATATGCTTTCCCACAGTGGCTGGACATCTTTAAAAAGAAACAGCACAAATAAAAGCTCTGTGGGCCAGGTGAAAGAGGAGACAAGGGCAGCAGAGGCCAGGCTCCACAGCCTGAGGCACTGGGACGGATCTGCCCCAGGTATCTGTGTACCTGTCCACTTGCTGAGATGCCTCGCTGAGATGCTGACTGCTCTCACGGGGGCACTGGGGCATCTGGGGGTCCGTCTGAGATCTCCCAGGACAGGAGCTGCCACCCTGCTGTGCATCTCCCTCGGCACTCCGAAGAGTATCCCCGGGGTCTGGCCCCTCCACACAGAACGTCAGGAGCCCACTCATCACCCTGGGGGTGGGGTCTGTGCTGCCTTATTTGACAGGGCTGGAAGACAATCACAAATGCAACTGCCGATCTTTGCTTTTCCAGCGCTGGCTGGACCTCTGCGGAACACGTGAAGTGCTCTGAAAAAGAGCACTGGCAAGGCAGGGTGGGTGCAGCAAATGACAGGGCTGAAGGAGTATTTCAAATACTTTATTTAAAAAAAATTCCCAGTTAAAAACACATCGGCCATGCCTTTCTCTGAGTAAGAGGCAGAGCCTGTGCCCCAGGCCCCGGCTGGCCCTCGGCACTGTTCCCCAGCTGGGCAGCGCAGAGGCTGTGCTCCTGCCAGGAAGGCAAAGTGGTGCTGGGCTCCAGCTGGGGAGTGTTCACAGCTCTGAGCAGGCCCTCTCTTAAAAAACATTTAAAACCAGTTGGGAGAATAAACTCTGCAGTGTTGAAAAAGGAAAGAGAAAGGAGCAAGGGAGGCTCTGCCAGCACTGGAAGACTGTGGCTGGAGGGCCCACACTCCTGCCTGAGGAGAGCCACGATGTTCATGATGCACAGCAGCTTTTCTTCTTTAAGGAGGAAAAAATCAACCAACCAACAGTAATTTCTTCCAAATTTTCCCTGCAGCCAGAAATTTCACCAGTTGCTCACATAAACACGCCATCCTCACCATAGGAAATGCTCTTGCAGAAACCTGAGCCTTCTTTCTCTGCTAAACAACGTGCTTCAGATTCCCTGCAAATAAAGGGAGGCAGAAAAGGGTATTTGCACTGATATTTCAGCCTGATGGAGTGGCCCGGCCAGGGGCAGGGGTCCCCTCCCTACGTCTGACAGACTGGGCAGCGATACAGGAATTCCAGCCTCAGCGCAGACCCCGGTCCCTGCTGCCTCTCGCTCCCTTCACTGAGGCTGCTGCCCTCCTCTGGGCCAGACTTCAGGAACTACCAAGGGGAGATCCTGCCACCACTTCTGCTACAAGTTTCTCCTGCAGGTTCAGGATTCATGGGCCAGCACCAGAGGGGTGCACACTCACGCCCAGCTGCCTTGTCCTTCCTCTGGGCTGGCTGCACTGCCGGGAGTGCACAGCATAGATCCCTTCCTTCCAGCCCTAGAGCAATGCTGTTCCTCCTCCCCTCCTGGACAGGTCAGGGGGATATCCCCTCCCTAGGACTGGCCTGTGCTTGGGGATGGACACCTCAAGGCATCCACTGCCATTGTATCTCCCACCCACCTCCTCCTACTCTGTGTCTTAACACCAACACATCACAACATCCACAGAGAGTGAAAAGGGCTACTGAGCCCTGTCTTCCTGCCCCCAGCTCCTCCTGGGGACAGGGACAAGACAAATGGGCAATGGCATCGAACAAGGCTGGCAGAAGCTGGCAGGGCTCACCCAGCTGCCTGCCCTGGACTCTTAATAGCTTTCAGTCTCCTGCCTGGCTAGAGGACTGTCCCAGTTCCTGAGGAAATGCATGGAGATCAGGTGGGGAACCATCTTCCTTTGCCCTCAGGCAAACCCCAGCCCTGCACACAGCTCTCAGAGGAGCAAGGCTGCTCTGGCTCCACCCCAAGGGCCGATGGAGGGATGCCAGTACGGTGGGAGCCAGCCCCAGGGATGCTACACACGGTCCTGCCAAAGGCAGACTAGGGTCTCTTGTTAGGCCTGAAATAAGAGAGTAGCTGGGGCTTTGCAGGACTCCGGGCATACCACTTGGCAGCCAACCCTCTGTTCTGGAGCAGCTAAAGTGAGCCTGCAGGCTGGGCTGGCAGTCCCTGTCCTCTCCCTGCCGCTTCCCCACCCACAACTTCCCTTTAGACAAGGTGTTTCACATCTGTCCTGGTTTGGCTAAAACAGGACCATTTCTCCTTTCAGTAGATTTTCCTTTAGTTAAGTTTCTTCTAAGTAACCACGCTCTCTGAAGTTGACTACATGCTTTTCAGAGTCTGCTTTTAGAGCTGATGGAGCTTGATATCTGTAGTTGTTGCCGGGGTAGAAGTGGGATTGTTCTGCAGAAAGGCCCATGTGGGTGCTTGTTCCTATGGGACCCAGAGTCACTGTGGGCTCTCATGTGGTCTGCAGGTGCAGGGGTGGAAAAGGGTCACACCTGCAGGAAGCTGTGGCCAGGACAGGTGACCAAGGACTGACCAGTGAAGTATTCCATCCCACCCACCTGGATACTCGGTATAAAGCTCAGGGATCACGGGGGTCAGCTCTCTTTGCTTCACAGTCGCATCCCTGTGGGACTCTGGTCTCACTCTCCTGCCTCTGACCCCGGCCCATGCATTCCTGAATCTGATTTCTGTCTGCTGCAGAGCCCAGTGTGGGACATTCGGGTCCCTGCCTTGCTGCGTGAGCACTGCAAGCTGGTGCAGTGTGGCAAGCGGTCCCGCAGTCATAGTCAGGTTTTGTATAAATATTGGGTTTGTGTATTTTTGTTTCTGGTATTAGTAGTATTAGTATCAATATTATTTCTACTCTTTTTCATTGTTATTGTTTTGTCTAAGTAGTTTTAACTGTCCAACCCCTAAGTCTCTCTCCCTTTTCTCCTCTCCTTCCCCGTCTGGGGTTAATAGAGAGCACCTGCCACCTGCTTTAAGCACCGGACCAGCCCTAAACGGTGGCAACATCCCCAGCAGATGATGAAGACCTTCCCTGCCTCAGCCCTTCCCTGCCGGGCGGGGGGGGGGCTGGATACTCCGCACTCATACTAACTGCTCCGCACGGCAGCCAGGTCCACGGTTGCTGGGGCAGGACGGGATGGAAAGCCCAGCCACCACCAGCACAGCCAAGCGGGCAGCAAAGCAACGCTAGGAGTCAACAGTCAAGAGCAGGAGCCAGAGCTCTGCCGCTGTCAGTCTGTCCAGCACCCTGCCCCGCACCCAGCAGCTCTGTTCCCCCAGCGCTGGCAGTGCCACATTCTCCTGTGCAGCCCAGGGTAGGGGCTGCAGTTCTGCCTTGCTCCATCTGTCACTGTTTCACTGCTGAGGGGGATGGACCTCGCTTGCTCCTGCTACCTCCAGCACTGCCTCTGGAAAAATCAGTCCTGGAAAGCACTGGGGTCTTGGACCAGCCTCTCTGGTGGCTGGGGAGGGAGGAACGGGGTCTCTCCACTCTCCCCTCTGTCCCAGGCATGAGTTTTCCTCTCAGCAGGTGGTGCGACAGAGGGAATCCCACTATCCAGCACTCTAGCTTCCTGCTCCGTTTCAGCCACATGTCACACTGGCTGGGAAGCCTTTGGGTGCTCACCCACAGGTCTGGATCGGCTCGGGAGGCAACCTGGCTACCGCAGGGGAAAACACAGCGTGGCCTGGGACCAGCTGAGCACTGAGTGCAGGGCAGACCAAGCCTGGGGTCTCAGACCCCTTCCTGAGCAGACGAGCAGCCTGTCTGGGGCATAGACCACACTCATGTCAGCTGGTCCCCAAGCACACATCTGACTCCTTTGAGATGTACTGTCGGGAAGACAAAGACATCTGGGATCCACCTGTCTCCCATCCTTCCCTACAAATCCATGGTTATTAAATCCACTTCCTTCCACAAGCATGGAAGCCTTCCTAAGCACAAAACACACGTTCCCATCAGATCCAGCACTTGCAGCAGCAGTGGCATTGCAGTTCCTTCAGAAACACTCTCAGTTCCCAGGGGAAGTGGCTGTGAGCTGAGCTGGAAGTGTCACTCAATGGTGCAGAGGTGACATCCAGGCAGAGCACAGCCTGCAGTGCCCTGCTCCCTCTCCCCTCCCTGCTCCCAATGCTGGGGGATCCTGGTACTTCTCCTAAGTCTGATGTTGAAGAACGGACACTGAGGAGGGCATGAATTTTGAAACCTTCCTGCTCCTGAGACAGTCTGATGAGATCTGACAGCAGAAGAGAGGGGTTCTAGTTAAGCTGCCATTGCCTTGGGACCCCATAAATCAAACATGTATAGGGAAGAAGAGGGTTTATAACTGCCTCATGCTCCACATAGCACTTTGATGGATGACAGCAAAGAGAAGGACTGGTTTTTTGTGACATGACAAAGAAGGAAACAAAAATCATGATGTGTAGGAGAGAAAAGGAGCAGGGGAGCTGTATGTAATAAAACGCAGCAGTTGCAATCAGGTAGTGGAGCAAGCATTCCCAAAGAAGTGTTTCAACAGATCCACACTGAAGTCACTCATCTCCAAAGGACAGGCACAGACCAGTCCTGCAGGTTTGCACCTCCTCCCAGGCAGCAGTCCCTCACACAGGCTTGGGGACAACTGCCCGAACATGATACAGGTGGGGCTGATACTGTACCATGTTACTAGCCCACTTCAGCAAGCATGGAGTCTAGTCACTTGCCTTTTATCCATCTCTCTGTAAGACACTGTAAGACATGACTGTTTTCTGAGTTGCTTCCTCTGAGTTGAAGCACCCATGCTCTCTTGGGAACAAAGGACGGGAACTGCTCCAGGGCAAAGCACTGCCTCAGAGAAAAGACTTGTGCCAGGGATGTTTTTGTGTTGCAGGGTTCACGAACTGACAAGCTCCAGCCAAACTTGGATGCAGGAGGAGGATGTGAGCTTACAGTATAAACATGCAGAACCTGGACTTTTGATGAAACAAATGGTGATTTAAACCAGAGAGGCAGAGGAAGGTAAAATACTCTGTCAGGCTTGTAACGGGTGAGGCAGTGTATGCATGGGAAGTGGTAGCTAACCAAGCTGTGGTAACGCGACTGTCAGCAACTGGGAAGCACTAGGAGTCAAAACTGGGTTGGGGAACTGGAAAGGCTGGGGAACTCAAAAGCTAGCCATGGTGCAGGGGAAGGGCCAAATATGTCAGCTTTTCTCTCCTGAACTCAGACACAGTGGTATGAAAGGGAATGAAAACCATGCATCAGAAGCGGCTGGAATATGTCCCCCTGAAAGCATCTGCTTCTCATTCAGCCCTACACAGCCTCCAGGTCCTCCTGCATATAAACATTAAGCCCCAGCTCCAGGCAGTCCACTAAGAGATTTCTCTCTTATTCACAGGATAATCCCAGCTATGGTACCTTCCCTGCATCCAGGCTGAGACCTGGGCTCCTGCTCCCAGCTTCTTCTATCTAGCTGCAATTAGCTACCCTCCTCCGTAGGAAGCCTCTATGTGGGCACATGTGTCTGAGGCTGATGACACCCCAACCACGTCCAGCATGCGTTTCATCTCACTGAATGAATCTTAGAATCACAGAAGGGTTTGGGTTGGGAGGGATCTTGGAAGACCATCTAGTCCAACACCCCTACCATGGGCAGGGACACCTTCCACCAGATCAGGTTGCTCAAAGCCCCATCCAGCCTGGCCTTGAACACTTCCAGGGATGGGGCATCCACAGCTTCTCTAGGCAACCTGCTCCACTGTCTCACCACCTTCATCGAAAACCACTTCTTCCTTATGTTCAACCTAAACCTCCCTCGCTCAATTTAAAACCCCTGCCCCCTGTACTGTTGCTACAGGCCTTGGTAAAAAGTCCCTCTCTGTCTTTCTTAGGAGCCCTCTTTATATATTGAAAGGCTGCTATAATGTCTCCCTGGAGCCTTTTCTTCTCCAGGCTCAACAATCCCAACTCTCTCAGTCTGTCCTCACAGCAGAGGGGTTCCAGCCCTCGGACCATTTCCATGGCTGCCTCTGGATTCACTCCAACAGGTCCATGTCCTCCTTGTGCTGGGGACTCCAGAGCTGAACACAGTACTCCATGGGGGGTGCTCACCAGAGTGGAGCAAAGGGGGAGAATCCTCTCCCTCCAGCTGCTGGCCATGCTGCTGGTGATGCACCCAGGACACAGGTGGCTTTCCAGGCTGCGAGCGGACATGGCCAGCTCACGTCCAGTTTTTCACCCACCAGCATCCCTAAATCCTTCTTGGCAGAGCTGCTCTCAATCCCTTCATCCCCAGCCTGTACTGATATCAAGGCTTGCCCTGACTCAGGTGCAGGACCTTGTACTTGGCCTTGTTGAACCTCATGAGGTTCACATGGTCCCACTCCTCCAGCTTGTCAAGGTCCCCCTGGATGGCATGCCTTCCTTCAAGCATACCAACTGCACCACTCAGCTTGGTGTCATCTGCAAACTTGCTGATGGTGCACTCAATCCCACTGTCATGTCATTAATAAAGATATTGAACAGTATCGGCCCCAGTGCAAGACCCCTGAGGGACACCACTCATTACGGATTTCCACTTGGACATTGAGCCATTGACTACACCTCTTTGGATGCGTTCATCCAGCTGATTCCTTATCCACCTAACACTCCATCCATCAAATCTGTATCTCTCCAGTTTTCAGACAAGGATGTTGTGTGGGACCATGGCAAAGGCCTTACGGAAGTCCAGGTAGACAACATCAGTTGCTCTTCCCTTATCCACCAATGAAGTTGCTCCATTGTAAAGGCCACCAGATGAGTCAGGCATGATTTGCCTTTTATGAAGCCATGTTGGCTGTCTCTAATCACCTCCCTGTCATCCATATGCCTTGACATAGTTTCCAGGAGGATCAGCTCTATGATCTTACTGGGCACAGAGGTGTGGCTGACTAGTTGGTAGTTCTCAGGGTCTTCCTTTTTACCATTTTTAAAAATAGGTGTGATGTTTCCCTTTTTCCAGTCACTGGGGACTTCACTTGACTGTCATGACTTTTCAAATATGATGATGACTGTATTTTTCAAGTATGACCTCTCATCATGACTGGCTGTTTATTTGCAACATCATCAATTCTCTACAAACTTGACCTTACTTTTAAAAAAAACCCCGCCTCTTAACAAGGTAACAGAAGCATAACCCAAGCCACTACCAGGAATGTTGTGGCCATCCGTCCATCTGTTAGAAGATTTCAATAAAAACTGACTTTAATTTAGGCTGTGAGACAAGGTTTAAAGAGTTTGGGCATATGGCTCCTATTAAACTGGTCCATTCACAAGGAGTGATCTGTGCAGTGTCATGCATGTCCCACAGGCCAGAGCAGTCCATCTCGCCCAAGACCCACTCACTGCCTGCTGCTTTCCCACGGGGCTTCCAGATGTGGCCAGGGAGAGGGTGGGGGCCTCCCAGCTTGTGCTTGCTCTTGCCTGACATCCTTCCTATAAGCCCCTGCCTTCTTCAGCAGGCTTCACAAGCTAGTGCTGGCAGATAGGATGGACAGAAGTGCCATGGCAGCCTGAAGTCCCCTTCCTTCCTCTGCCCTGTCTCCAAGGAGTTGCAGTTCCAAAGCACCAACCATAAGCCATGAACTGAGCCCCAGGGCACCAAGTCATTCCTCATTTTGAGTGCTGCATGGTGGGACAGGACAGAGCAGATGATCATCTGCTCCTCAAGCTTCGGTAATGAACCAGACCCTCAGCAACTCCTTGTCCCCCGCACAATGGATTTCCAGAACAGTGGCTGTCCCCAGGATGATGCTCTGCTGAGTTGGCAGCAATATCCTCTTGACTTTCCAGAAGCCCCTTTCTCACAAAATGCTTTCAGCCCTACCAAGACAGTGTACCCTGCAATCTTTTCTCAATGGCCAGTGCAGACGTGCGCCCACTACTTTGTACCAACAGGTGTTTGCCAGGCAATGCTGTTACGCCAACCTGCTCCATCACCTCTTGTGATCTCTGTGTGACATGCTGAAAATTGGTCCCCTGTAAAGATCCAGCTGACTTTAACCGATTTATTTTTTTTTTTTTAAGCCTTTGCTCTTTGCTTCCTTTTTCCAAATCAGTGGATGTGAAAGTCTCAGTGGCACACAGACTTGGCATAAGGAGTCTCAGTTCTTGGTGTAATGGTGTTATAAGCTAGGTACTCTGACACTTAAAAAATAATGGAATAGAAACTCCTATTTTTCTCCTAAAAGGAGCTGGGACATCTTTCTCATTTCATCTTTGGGAACTGCAGCAAGTTCTGAGGGTTTATAAAACTGCTGGGTCCAGTTAATCCCAGGTGAAGATGTGCTGCTTGAAGAGATGGAACAGATTAAGGCCCTTCAGCTTGGAAAAGAGATGGTAGTGGAAGTGTGACACAGGTCTGTGAAACCAGACTGGCATTGGGAAGGTGAATAGGAACCAGTTAACTTGCTGTTAACTGTCAAGAACAAGATGGCACTCTGCGAAATTACCCAACACCAAGTTTTACAAAGAAAGTAGTTTTCCACACGTCAACCATGAAACTCACTGCTGTGGACACCCAATGTCTAAATAAGTCTGGAAAAGGCATGGAGGAACTAATGGAGGACAGGTTCCTTGGCGGAACTCTAATGTGCATCCAGCAACAATGCCTGGCTGGGAAACCCCAAAACCACCAAATCCAAGAAGCTGGGTAAAGATACCACAAAAAAGGATATATAAAACCAACTGCCATGCTTCTCTTAGAAATGCAGATTTACAGACATATTTACAGATACACCTACTAAGCCTACCTTCCCGTAGTGAGCTACATACTCTCCTGACTTTAGTAACCACCTTTGCATTCAGTGACATTTTTATTAAACATCAAGAAGCTAACACAAGGAGAATGGCTTCTTCACATATGTGAGCAGTAAGCAGAAGCCCAGGGAAGACATAGGCCCACTGCTAACAAGGGCAGGGAAACCAATTACTAATAATGCTGACATGACAGATGTTCTCAATACCTTCTCTACCTCTGTCTTTACTGGCACAGCTGAACCCTAGATCACAGGAACATGTACCTACAACAATGTATGTGTCCACCCACCAGCAGGGATGGGTGGTCTGTGACCTCCTGCAAAGGTTCAATCCAGATAAATCTATGTTAAGAGAAGTGGCTGACATTGTTGCAAGGCCACCGTCTATAATATTTGAAAAATCGTGGAGATCAGGGGATATCCCTGATTACCAGAAGAGGGCAACTGTCACACCCATCTACAAGGAAGGCTCAAAAGAGGACCCAGAAAACAACAGGTGCATTAGTCTTCAATCCCTGGAAAAGTCATGGAATGAGTCCTCCTAGAAACTTACAAACCAAATGAAGCAGGTGACTGGGAAAAGTCAGCATGGATTTACCAAGGGCAAATCATGCCAGGCTGATATGGTCATCTTCTACAACAAAATAACATCTTCTGTCGACATGGGGAGAGCAGTGGATGTTGTTCAGCTGGATTTCAGCAAAGCATTTGACACTGTTTCCCACAGCCTCCTCCTGTGGGAGGCAAGATACAGACTGGACGAGTGGTCTGCAAAGTGGGTAGGGAGGGAATTGGCTCACAGCCAGCACACGCAGGGTGGTGATCAATGCTTTTTTACTCAGGCTGGCAGCCTGCCACAAGTGGGGTTCCCCAGGGATCGACACTGGGCCCCACATTGTTCAACATCATCATAAACAATTTGGATGATGGGATTGAAAGCAAACCCACCAAGTTTGCTGATGACACCAAACTGGGTGCTGAGGTGGACACATCAGAAGGGAGAGCCATCTTATAGAGACCTGGACGAGCTGGAAGAGTGGGCTAACAAGAACAGTATGAAGTTTAACAAAGACAAGGGTAAGGTCCTGCACCTGGGACGGCATAAACAAAAAGCCCAGTTCAGGCTAGGATCTGTGTGGCTGGGGAGCAGCCTTGCTGAAAGGGAACTGCGAGTCCTGGTGGATAGCAAGCCATACATGATCCAGCAGGGCGCTGCAGCAGCAACGAAGGCAAATTGGATCCTGGGTAGCATCTGCAGGAGCATCACTAGCAGAGACAGATCATCCCACTCTACTCGGTGCTTTTCGGCCGCGCCTGGCATACCGTGTCTTCTGGTCCCCACAAATCAAAAAAGGCATGGACAGACTGGAGAGGGTCCAAAGAAGGGCCATAAAGATGATCAAAGGACTGGAGAACCTGCCGTATGAGGAAAGGCTGATAGAGTTGGGTTTCTTCTCCCTGGAGAAGAGAAGGCTCAGGGGGACCTCATCACAGTATTCCAGTACTTGAAGGGCAGCTACAGAGAGGACAGAGGCTCTCTCTTCACAAGGAGCCACACGGAGAGGACAAGAGGCAACAGGTATGAGTTGCACCAGGAGAGGTTTCACCTCATTATAAGAAAGAAATTTTTTACGGTGAGAACAATCAGTCACGGAACAACCTCCCCAGGGATGTGGTAGAGTCCCCACGGCTAGAGGTTTTCAAGACGTGACTGGAGAGAGTGCTGGATAATCTCATCTAGGCTCCCTTTCCCACAAAAGTTTGGGCCAGATGATCTTTGAAGTCCCTTACAGCCTAGGCTGTTCTATGATTCTAATAAGGATAAGGTCCCATGCTCCTCTGCTCAGTCAGAGGAAAGGCAATGGCAACTTTCGCTAACAGGGACCCACAGCTCTGAGCTGATGTGCTACTAACACTGAGAATCCCAAGTGAAGCAGGAGACAGATGACATTGTACACAATGAGCAGTCAAGTGAATGTGGTTCATCTTTCTAGTCAACGAGCAAGACTCCAACAAGCTTTCCTGAAGTGCTCTCTAAAAAGACCTGTGA
>NW_009633905.1:11905-13613 GCF_000690535.1 Cariama cristata
CAACTCACCTTTGATAGAGTTCAGAATTTCTTGAATTCTCTGTGGCTCATTGCGGTCTGGTCTGCAGCTCGGTGTGATCTCCAGCACGTAATCAGGACCGTACTCTGTGAAGAACTGCAGGGAAGAGGAGGGGAGAGTCAGCAGAGAGGTCTCCGGCTGGCTGAGGCTGGAGGGAGGGCTCTCCATGCGTACCTGTTTGTAAAAAGGCAAAACCTTTTTCTCTCTCTGAGGGGCACATGTAGCTTAACTACATCAAAGAGATGTTCCTGCAGTGCCTGTGCCCACCTGAACTTTGCAATCATTAGCTATTCAAGGGCATGGGAAGCAGAGCTCAGTGGTGCAGCAAAAAGCAGTCAAATGTCTATCCCAAAGCTTTATCTGGGAAAGCTGTTGACACTTATTCTACACTCAGTTACCTGCAAACCTGATTTTTTTATGAACAAAATTCAAGTGCTGCCTATCAGATATTCTTACTTTCGGCTCCCCACACCACCTTACAGAGTGCTGCATTGACACGGACTGTGAAACACCTGGAAGGAGAAAAATCAGTGTGCTTCAAGGCTAATAATGTGTCTTTCCTGGCTGAGCGCTCCAACAGCGTGCAGCCGAGCCTGAATAACAAAATCTGCAGCATGGGGGCTCTACATGATAACGTCAGCAGTTTTATTTCACAAGCATGCAGCGTTGAGCAAAGAAGCAGACACACCAGGGTTAAAAATTCAGCAGTGAAGTTGCAATTGGTCCTCTTGCTACCCCTGGAGAGTTTCACTCCATGGAGAGCTAGTCCAGACTTAAAGCTATTGTACCAGATAGGGAAATTCACAGCATTATAGTCTCCCAAGTGATTAATGATGCACAAGGCTGGGGTTTTCTTTAAGGCTGAGATTGGAGGTGGCAGATCTGCCAACCCAAGACCGACATCTCTGCACTGCAGGGTCAACGAGGGCTTCTCCAAGCAGACCTCAACATGCCAGTACTGACAAGGAAAATGAAATGGCTCCCAAATGCTGCAAGTTCCTGTCCAGCATTTGAAAGCAAACCTGAAACCACACTGGGTTTACCAGCCTGTGAACCACAGTGTTAAGGGGCTGCCTACTTTGTAAGTACATCAGCTACTCACACAGAATGGGCAAGGCAGCTGGGTCAGGGCAGGCAATGTGCTGCCTGCTGCCTGCCCTACTGCCTGACAGACTTTTTTGTGGACCAACACAATATTCCACTGAAAAGGGAGTAAAAAGCAGAGCTGCACCGGCTCATATGTGCAATGCTCGGTCACTGCAGACTGAGTTAGCTGATTTAAAAAATGGAAAAAAATCTTTCCTTTTTAGCAAGTCAGGGTTTTGATCTATGCTTTCAATGCCATAAGTATGAGATCCCATCTGTCCCCCAAACCAACATGGGGCAGCAGGAAGCAGCAGTACATTGCAGCTGCTCCTAGCTCATTAAAAAATTACCATGACTATTCAGATCAGAGATGGACCCAGGGCCAGCCTGAATGGCAGCCCTACCTAGCTGTATCATGCAGCATGGGAGCACATGCTTAGCTAATTAGCAGGCTAGCCCTCTTCCAAGCTTCTCCATGGTCAGCCCAAGGACCAATGTATATTTTTCAAGCAGATTATTTTCAAAATTTTCTTAAGTAAAAGGAGCTCCTAAACTAAACATTTTCCATTCTCATCCAGAGATCGCTTTGGAAAGCTCCTGCTGA
>NW_009633905.1:13630-24145 GCF_000690535.1 Cariama cristata
ACTGACACAAGAGAACACTGACATTTTTCCTGCTTAGAAAGACAGAAAATGGCTACAGCAGAAGGCAGCAACCTGCTTTGGGAAGTCCTCACTGCGAGCTGGTGCCTCTAGGAAATATTAAGGCACCAGATACTGCAAAAGAGCCACCTGCATAAGCACCCTGTACCCACTGTCTTGCAGCCTGGAGGGGGTTCAAGAGGTAGTTTTCAGTGCTTCAGAAAAGACTCATTCTGTTTCTTCAGCTCTCAGAACAAGGAGGATGTTACAAGCAGGCAAGTTCTTGCTTCAGCAACAACAAAATGCCTGCACTACATACTCATCCATTTATTTGTAGCAGGGGAAAAATGTATCTATTTCATCCCTGAAAAAAACTTGTCATTTTCAGGGATAAAAATAAACAGTTGAGAATCAAGGCTCACAAGGAAAGCTAAAAATCCTCTCCTTAATCAGCAGCTCATATGGAAACTGACAACTACTCCCTTTTAAAACTTAGGCATGCCAAAACTGAGAGAATCACTAATGTCCGATGCACAATCCTAAAGCCCTGAGTAGCCAAAGGAAGCTGAAGTTTAAACCAGAGGGAGGCATACCTGGGACTGCAAATGTCTTCCCTCCCATCAGTGGGGTGTCCCAGAGAAAGGAGCAGTGCCCAGTGTAGCAGCACAACTGCCGAGTGCTTTGGTGATCTGAAAGAGCGTGGGAGTAATGGTTCAGGAGATGGGAATGTGGAATGACTGCAGGGAAAGAAGTGTTGGAGGAAGAAAAGAGTAGGCATAGAGACCAGGGAAAAGGGTGAGAAAGAGTGAAAGGAAAAGGCAGAAACGAGGGGAAAAAAAAGGCTAAAACAATAATGTTCTTAAAGGGGAAGGATATTTTCTACTGAATAATGCCAGATCTGACAAGAAGTACTACGCCAACTGCAAAAAAATTAGGTATCTTGTAAAAGTCTAAATTATGTCCCTGATTTTAGTACAAACAGTTAATTGGTGGACACTGCTGCAGGGGGACCACGACCCACTGCACCATCAGCACTGGATGTTCAAAGAAATTCTATGTTGGTCCTTCCAGACACCCTAAGACTATTTAAACACCATTACACTGCTGCTCAGTCAAACACTTTCTGGACCTCAACAGCACAGCTGTCTTGTTTTCAAGTCCTTCTCTACAAATTCATGAACACAAAAGAACGACCAGAAGACCTGCATGTTTCTGAATATTGAATTTCTTTCACAGTAACTCGATTCCAAGTCCTAGACCTGTGAAGAACATTCCCAAACCCCTCAATCCTGAAAGAGAAGCAAAGTGCTGAATATAACTGGGTAGAATTTGGCCTGTCATCACCGAAAAAGCATGCCAAACCCAGCATGGAGAGCAGCACAACCTAGCCACTTCACAGCAAGGTGCTTCAGCAATTATCTGTCCTGGGCCATGCACTCTCATGAGTTTCCTTCAGGAGGCAAGGAGAGCCATGGGGTTGTACAGCAGGAAAGCAGCAGGACTGCCTTCAAGCTGCTCACAATCAGGAATTCTGCACTGATCTGAAAAAGCTGATAGGTCTGACAGCTTAGTTTCCAGGTTTCATGTTAATCAGAATGGGAATTCCTATTTAAAGCAAAGGAAATACAAAATCAGGAAGTACCAACCTTTGTTTCTGCGCAAAGGCGCTGATAAGCTATTAAACCATTAGTGGTTCTTTGCCAGAAGCAGCAGAAATAAAACTGGGAATCTGACAAAAAGACATCAGCCCTATGTGCGCACAAATACATATGTACATGTCCACAGAAAGCACATGCTTTTTCCCCTTCAGATTATCTCATAGCTGTGCAAGTATTTCGTACCCACTAGCCTCCAAATCAATTCACCTCTTTCACGACTTTTCTCCCCACCAAATCTGCATCCACCAGTTTACCTTAAATATGCCAACCCATCCAAACAGCACAACCCAGGCAGCCTGGAGCATCTTGTGAAAAGATTAGAGAGGTAAAATATACTGATGAGAAGGACTCTAAAAATAGGCAAAACCAGTCAGCTGTAGCTTCTCTTTCTGTTAGGAAGCTCTGCAGGATTAATGCAAGATGAGGACATCTCACTCTTAATCAGAGAGAAACAGGCTGCCCCACAAAGTGCTAGCCCGGAACCTGCAGCAAGGTGAGGAACTACATTACCTTCGAGTAGCTCCAAGGGGGAAAAAGAAGCCTTCTCTAAATGCAGTGACTCATGGAGTGAGAGAAGGGAACAGAATTCCCATGGAAGTGAAGGGCCACATATTGACTACAGTAAGACACTCCTTACCCTGAAAATCTGAAATCAGTAAGGTTTAAACCAACTTGTCAAGTCAAAAATCCAGGTGTGAACATCACATGGGAATGTGCCTCATCCAAATTCTGGAATAAGGCAATGGCAAATCACTGCCTGGCATCTGACTGCTCTCTGTCATGCTCTGATGCAAGATGAGCCTGCTAGAAAAGACAGAAAGTGTATTTTAAGTTCAGTAAACAGCAGAGCAAGATGGGCTACAACTCCCAAGGTCTTCAGAAACCATGTCAAAGAACGTGTTTATTGCTGCTATAATCTTATTACAGAGCTATTCTGTCAGATACCCTCATCCAAACATGGGTCCAAGTAACCAGAAATTGTTGCATTTGTCTCTACCTCAGAGACAACAGCAACCCCAAACCCAACTTTCTTCTCTTCTAAGAGACATTGAGGCACTGACCCAAACCACTGTCAAGCAACCCAGTGCAAATCAGCTGGAGAAATCACTCCCAAGTTTGCTGCACATCTGTATTACTTCCCATTTTATTTCAAAGTATGAAAAATATTTAAGCTATAAACCCAAAGATGCAGTTTCCAATGAGAATGGAGGTCGGTCAAAAAGGCTTTATCAAGGAAAGAAGGATGGGAAGAACCAAATTTTTACACTGCAAGAGGAGCTGCTGGAGTCTCCAGCTGAGAGGTCTAAGCCCTGAGGGTAGGGGTAAGAACAGCCTGGTGGCAGTGGGGATACTGAGACAAAACCAAACTGAGGGAACCAACCAGAAAATCTGAGCATTTCCTGCAACAGAAATCTTTTTGAAAGTGGAAATTTTCCTAAAGGAAGTGGTGGAAGCCCAACTGCTTCCATTATTTCAAACCACATAAAGCCCTTGAGCATAAACAAAAGGGAATGTTCCTGTACTGGGTGCCAGTTTACTTTGAAAGGGGACTTTTGATATCTAAAAGTAAATATTTTTTTTCATGTCCAGTTTTCACGAGGCAGGGAATTTTCCAATTCATTTATTTTTAAAAATGAAAGTCCTGGTAACTGTTAGTAGCCCAATATACCCCCTTATAGCTATCTTCTAGCAATCCTCTCGCACAGAAAAACCCCACATTTTCTCCACACGGTAAGACTTACATGCTGTAATACACAGGCTACGGGGCAATGAGAAGGGATAACCTACCTATGACTCCCTGACTGTTGAAGAGTATCCAGAAGACAGAAAACTCAGACGATGCAGACAGAGGCTGCTGCACACTCATGAATTCCGTCCATTACAGGGGTACAGACCTTTGCATCACCTGAAACCTCAGTGCTATGGACACTGGAACACCCTCGTTCAAGGAGGTGGATGAACTTGCTCCAGGTAACTCAAGCCAAGGTGGCAGAGCGGGCTCTCGGGTGTAATGCCCCTGCCTCATTTATGGTAGGCAGGATTTTAATGAAAAACAGTGGGCTTAAAGACCCTACCTTTAGTGTTATGCAACACATCGTGCTCGAAAAGTGCCCTGCAAGCACCACTCCAGGGCCCCAACACTGAACGTGCCGCAGGCTCGCTGCTGCCTGGACACACGCAGTCAGTATCTCAGGCAAAACAGGATTCCCACAAGCACAGCCCTAGCATATCATCGCACAGAGGCAAAGTCTCCCCAGCTGGGTGCAAAGCAGAGCAACATTTAACTCCTTCCCAGTAAATAACCTTCAGGAGGGCAGGAGCCAGAAGGCTGAGGCTGAGCGCACACCGCTCTGCCTGACAAGCCAGGGCCCGTCAGGCCACGTCGCACACACTGCACACAAGGATGATCTGCTCCCTCGGCCTTCCTCATTTTGTAAATCCCATAGAAATCACACCTTACAAAAAGATCTCAACTTTGTTTAGGAAAGTGTTTCACATTAGTTCACTGACGCTTCATTCCATTTCCCCATGTCCTGTCGCCGGTCACCAGAGAGGGGATCAGGACCTCCCCCTCTGCTGCCCCTCCTCAGGAAGCTGTAGACTGCGATGAAGTCCCCCCTCAGCCTTCTCTTCTCCAAGCTGAACAAACCAAGTCAACCCAGCTGCTCCTCCTAAGTCTCATGGACACCCACCGTCCACTAAGACGCCCAGGGACATCAGTCTCATGCTCTGGGTTTCTCCCCTCCCTGCCCTCCTTCCTCCATTCCCGCTCAAAGTCTGTAAATGTTACCTCCGCTGGTTTGTGAGCATTTTGGGGGGGACTAAACAAGGCTAATGAGACTTTATAAATGTCTCATTTGGCATGCCCAAGACGACAAGAGCATGATTGCACACAAGCACCATGGATCAGCAAAACTGTTGAAAGCAAACATGCTCCATCTGATTGGGACGGCAGACATTCAGATTCAGCACCACGCATTGCACCATCTTTAGCGTTATGCTGTGTGTAGTAGTGCGAGGGCAAACGTGGGCTGATGTACCCCATGGCTGCTGGGCACAACTTCCCAGCACGGGGCAAGCTGCTAACCTATCCCTTCCGTGGGCAAAGTCTGGACACCTCTGTTTCAATGCAAATGGCCTCACCGCATCCAGTATGAAAACACAAGAGGGATCCTTACTCCTGGGCAAGTAAATACTATGCTCAGCATTATAAAATAATCCAGTTTAGGAGGAGGGAGGGGGCAACTAACTGCATCAGAGTTATATTAAAGAAAATATAGATGATCCTTCAATGCTCTTGTCAAGACAGTTGGTTTCAGAAATTGTTGATCCTGGTTGTGGTTCAAGAGCTAAAAAACACAGACCAACGCTGATGGGAAGAGGTAAGAAAACATTTAAAATTGATAAAGGAAATCCTTTGAAAAACTGTAAGCATCAGCCCATGGCTCTGACTTTCAGGGTACTTGTTGATACAAACTGCTTAATGTATTTCAGAACAGGATTATAAATGTAAATGAAAAGTCGCATCTGGTGTCGTTAGTGAGGCTAGAAAAGAAGTTCTTTATCTCCTGCCAGAGGACGTGAGCTACCACCCCTGTAGGAGAGGCAGAAACTTCACACCCGATTAGGGACACACACCTTCCTGACTGTGAAGCAGCCCACAGTGGCCACTTGCAGGCAAACACACAACAATGGCAGCCGGCTGGTGCCTTGGTTCAGTGCAAGCCCTACACGGCTGTAGGGCATTGCATGCACACGGGTAACACACTACAGCCCAACATCTCACCTTCGCTGCAAGGCAGTCCCCACCACCAGTAGGCTCTGTAGCAGATAATAATGGGATGAACCTGTTGACAGGGAACACTCCTCTTAATGCCTTTTAATTAGCAGTTCATCAATGCCTCAAAGCCATGGAGCACACATTCATCTCTTCTACTGCTTAGGAGCAGAGCTGTAATGAGAGGCTAGTATGCTACCCAAGGGCGATGCCTGGAGGTCCTTCACCTCGTGCTGTTCAAACATAACTTCACTGCTTCCACCTGGTAACTGAGGGGCCTCATCCCTGGGTATGTGAACTCCACTGTAGTTTGCTTACCCACTTCTTCCCAGTCCCAAAAGAGATGCAGATTCCCTGAAGGCAGGCTGCTGCTCCCTGCTTACTGACATGAATATCACCATCTTTTAGTTGGTATCTGATTCAGAACTGTTCAACTCATGCACCAAGGCTGTTTCTTATTACCAAGGTCACTTATCACCAAGGCAGCTTTATTATCTTTGATGAAGCACGTGGCCACAGGCTTTAAAATAATCAGACAACTTAGGATATGTCAGCGTCTCCACGCATTCTTTGTGCATCCGATGTATATTCTAGCAGAGCACTGTGGATTTCTGACTCGTTCCCAATTCAGCTCCAGCAAACTCCATTCCCGCAAGAGCTTTTCTGGCTATGATGAACTGCCACTCCAGCCACTTCACCTGGCACTCAATAAGCACTACAGCTATGCTCCTGATCCTCACCAGATGCTTTGCTGGCTAACATCACCACCTCAGAGATAATTCTTACTAAACCCTCTCTGTGGTGCAGAAGTCAAGATGCACTTGCTCATGGCAGGCACTGGATTTTACGAGCCTGCCATAAAAATTCTCCTATAGGTGCCCAAGTGGGAACAGCAGCACTTGGTGACTGCTTCATCCAAGGTCGCCCACTCTTCCCCTCCCTCCAGCTCATTCCTCTTCAAGTGCTGCATCACACAGCTCCAAGAGACAGGCTGGGCTGATCTCCAGGGTGAACCCTGAGCAGCTAATCTCATCTCCAGAAACAAAACCACAAGTACCGTTTCACTGCAAGGGGAACCCAAACAGGCTGGCCACCAGCAGCACCACAGCTCACAGTCAGCTCAGCTCTGCAGCCCAAGTGCTGGCCAGCCCAGGAGGGGATACAAATTCCTTTGAGAAGGAGTAGCCAGGGGATGCAGGGCCTCACTGTGCACCCTGTGACATCCTGCAACCAACTCATTCCCACACTGCTCTTATCCTTCAGGGCACTCGGCACAGGAATCGTTAACAAAACAAATGAACTGTCCAGAACAAAAACAAACAGGCAAAACCTAACCACCTTCAGCAGTTAATTCCTACAGAGTGACCCACCCTTTTCACTTCCCGCATATATGAAAGGTACAGTCTTGTTTAAAACCGACTTCTGCAGAAACCTAGTTAAAGGATCATATTTAAGCACATCTCTCAAAACGCACCTTGTATCTGTAATCACCAGTTTCTATAATGATGAATTTCCAGTTTCAGTCCACACAAACACTTTACTTCCTCATGCATACTGCTCTGTGAGATCCTTAGACACAGGCAAAACTGTAATTCTCCTCTGTAGTCACTGTAGGCTTGAACTCCTTGGCACTTGCAGGTTTTTTTCTGTATGGTCAACAACACTGATCTGTGGTTTGAGACCTATTATGAACCTATAGTTATTCCACCCAAAATTCAGCCTAGATTGTGTCCCCCAACCAGCCGTCCAGCCCCGCTCAAGACTTTAAAAGTGCCAGCACTGGAACTGAGACAGCTCACAGGCAATCACGAACAGTACCTGGCCCCATGGCCTGCTGCAAGACTGCTGGTCAGAAAAGCTTCAGAGTTGTACCTGGTACTTTCTGTAAGTTGACGAAACCCGGGCTAAAATGTAAAGCCTTGAGAAAGGCCTGGCTCTTTCCTGGCAAAAGTATGTGCACATCCTAAAGAGCTCTTTTGGCAAACACAGGACTCTCCCTCCCCATCCTCTGTAATTATCTGAGACTGAAGTTTATTGGTGACCGAGATCCCTTGCAAAAAGATGCAGACAGCCTTGTGTTTTGGGAACAAGCACTCACTATGCTGCTAGGACAGTGCATTATTGTTACAGGAGCGTCTCAATAAAACAATATTGAGCAGCAAGGATGCTGTTTGGATTAGGTAGAACGACTCAGCTCTTGAGCAATGAGAAGAGAGGGTTTGTCAAAGCTTTACCTCATGATCGGGGATCTCAGAGGACAGCGTTCTTCCAAGGATGACCCCAGTCAAGTATGTCCAGCAGCGAGCTGTGTTGGCAAGGTTGTAGCCTCCTGTCTCCAGCAAGAATTGTGATTTTGGAGAGGGAAGAGTGGGGAAAGGGAAGACAGAGGGATAGACTTTAGTGGAAGGAATAAAACACAGAGGCAACATGCGCAGTTTACATGAATTCAGCTTACTTCATCCACTCAAGCTGTGCCCAAAAACTGCATTTTGCACCTGCTGGCTACATGAGGCCAGGTCCAAATGACACTGTATGCAAGGGCAAACCTCACAAACCAAACCCCAGTTACACTCAGCGTGTCACAGGCCAGGCTCCTCCAGCTACCATCTCAGACAGCACAAGCCCTCAGCTCCATGCGCTGGGCTCTCTCCTGACAACAAGGAGGGGTGTGTTCAAAAGTAACAGGCAGAGAAGTGCAAGGGCAGCAGTGGAGACAGGGGATTCCTGCTTTTTAATGCCAGTCTTTGACCCGTAAAACATAATACACATGCCCAGCCATTGGCTGGTGAGCTCTTCAGCACTGTCATGTTTGACAGGACAAATATGAAGCTCATTAATACAACTTGTGACTGCTTTACAAGGAAATCAGGTTTCACAGTCAGTATGGTAATGGTCACCTTCATGGTAACAGTACATGAGCCCACAAGGAGAAACCTTAGCTGAAAGCAATCCTGCAAGAGACTCAAGGTTTTTTTCCAGCAAAGATGACTAAAATAGTAAGAGAAAAAAACACTTTGAAAAGAGAGGGAGACCATATTTTTCAACATTTCCTTCTCTTTGGGTTGGTTTTGGGGTTGTTTTTGTTGGTTGTGGGATTTTTTTGTTTGCTTGTGGTTTTTTTTTTTTTGCAAGTATTGACTCCTCTCCCCCAGTTTCCACTTCAAATGCTTCCACAAGCTGCAGTGGTGGGACACTCCTTTGGTATTTTGTGACAGTTGTGCCAAATAGTTGTCCCTCATTTTTTGACAAAAGTTTGGGGGCTTCTTTTTGCCTGAAAGGTGCCATCCCCAGCATACCCACAGACATCTCACAGCAGGACTGAACACTCATAACTTTTCCAAAGCAAAGTGCATTAGTAACATCAAATTTTAGGTTTAACATGCTCTACCTGATCTCCCCATCTCAAAAAGGACAACAGCTAGAGCTGATGCGGCTCCAGGTACAGAGCCGAGGGGCTCTCCCTGGCACACAGTGGCTTTTGTTGTTCTGAAACGCTGTTGCATAAAGCCTGTCCTGTGTTCTCCCCGCTGAACAAGCAGCTGGCTATGCAGCATGGCAGAGCTAAGTCAACCTTAACTTTCACTGGGTATCAGAGCCCTGCTGTACTGTGCAGGCAGCTAGCCCTTTTCCCAAGCCCCTGCTTGAGTTCAAGTGAAATAATTCATTGCCAGATGCCCAAGGAAGGTTTGGGAACACAGCGCTTACTTTTAAAGAGAAGCGCTGACGGGCTGATCAGCAGAGATGGGAATCAGTGGCACCATTGAGAAGCCAGGGTCAGTTCATTGGGGTTAACAGCCTCTGCTCTCCTCTGGAGGAGCCATGCAGCCTTTAACTCATGATTTTAGGGTCAGGATTGACACTTGCACCTGTCAGTATCAAGGATTTCAGGTCTGTGTGAAAACAGCACTGCACCACAGAGCACCCTCCCAATGCCACCCAGCAGTCACCCTGCAAAACTCCAGTCAGTGCGGAGCCTGAGGGCAGACACTCGAGGACAGGTCACAGGAGGACAAACCTGTTTCCTTGTGAACAGCAGGACACACGTGCACTCACCCCCTCCCAGGATGAGAGTTGCTAGCTGCCACTGCAGAACATACTTCAGGCACTTGCCCAGTCCCTCGGGCGTCATGTTGAAAGAGCACATGGGATCTCCAGCGATCGTGTCTGCTCCCAGCTGCAGCACAACTGCATCTGGGTTGAAGGCGGCGTACACCTCCTTCAGCACGCTGTGGAGAGGAGAAGCAGTGGGGGTTACCGCAAACGTGGCTCAGAGGGATGCTGGTGGCATGGCCCTTGTCCCTCAGATCCACTGATGCCTCTCAAGGTTTCTGCATTCTCTGCTCCCACCCGCCTCAATACCAGTTACACTCCATCTGCTCTCAAGGTAGCCTTCTGCTTCTGCTACCCTCAGTAAGTTTAGCTCTCAAAGTGCTCATCACAAGGCTGATGAAGGCAAAAGCATCACTGAGAACACAGGGGAGGGGGATCTAGTGCTGATCAGCTTACTGGTAACATCAAACCACATGTTTACATTGGATGCCCTGAGCAGAAGGGCTGCAAGCCAAATCCAGGGGCTTTTCTTCCCTGTAAAAGTCATGGTGAAGAGCAGGGTCTGGCAAAACAACTCTCAGACACCTCTCACCAGGACAGGACAGGACAAAGAGAGGAAGACTCTGTCTAGGTTCTCACTCTCCTCTCTCCCATATGGCTCTTGAGGCAGAAATATATTGCCCCCGGCTCTAGAGAATGCTGGGCTGCAACAGTGCCAGAGTCCTGGAGATAATTTACTAGAAGCATTCTCTCTTGCAGAAGGCAATTGGGCATGTCAGACATTGGGCTTTGCTCCAGGAGATTTTCAGTATTACGAACGCCACAAAAGGAATAATCCTGTTCCCAGCACTGTGCTCCACAGCCCAAAACCAAGGCAAATAATGGAGAAAAACATGTTCCTTTCACAATGTTTTTATTTTGCTAAAGCAGAAACACATGTGATTCCTGGAATAAATGCTTTTGCCGTGGTTAAGAGAACCTAAGCATCACCAGTTCTTATTTGATCATAGAATCATTAGGGTTGGAAGAGAC
>NW_009633906.1:0-20801 GCF_000690535.1 Cariama cristata
GGGCTGAGACGTGAAGGAGATGTTGTGGGGTGGGATGTTTCTGTAGTATCAGGGGTCCTGGCGTGTCACCTCCCTCAAAAGGGGGGGGTTAGTGGGGTGAAAAGTGCCGGTGGGCTTAGGGCTTGAGGGAGCTGTACCCTAGGAGATGTGCTGAGTGAGCGGTAGAGGCCTCAGGAAGGCGTCTTGAGAGCCCCCAGAAGGAGGTTTGGGTGGTGGTCAGGAGGGAGGATGAAGGAAACCTGCCGGATCTGCGCCCGGGAGCTGTGTGGCAACCAGCGGCGATGGATCTTCCACACAGCAGCCAAGCTGAACCTCCAGGTGCTGCTCTCCCACGTCCTGGGCAGGGAGCTGTGCCGGGATGGCAAATCCGAGTTCGCTTGCAGCAAGTGTGCCTTCATGCTGGACCGCATCTACAGGTTCGACACCGTCATTGCGCGCATCGAAGCCCTCTCCATCGAGCGCCTGCAGAAACTGCTGCTGGAGAAAGACCGCCTCAAGTTCTGCATTGCAAGCATGTACCGCAGGAACAATGAAGACTCTAGCACAGACGACAGAGCTGGGGATGGGACTGTGGACCTTTCTAACCTGCCTGATGTACGGTATGCTGCCCTCCTTCAGGAGGACTTTGCTTATTCTGGGTATGAGTATTGGACGGATCAAGAGGAGCACAGCTTGGAGCCACACAGCTGCCATGCTTCAGAAGGAGTGAGTAACCGCCCGCGGCGCTGCCGTGGCTGTGCCGCGTTGCGTGTGGCCGATGCTGACTATGAAGCAATTTGCAAAGTGCCACGAAAGGTGGCCAGAAGCATCTCCTGCGGGCTGTCCAGCCGGTGGTCGGCCAGCATGGGCAACGAGGAGTCATCTGTGTGTGATGTGGCGGAGTCCACGAGTGCCAGAGTGCCTGTGGATGGGGAGAGCATGGAGGAAGGCACGCCTGCGTCCTCTGTTGAGTCTCTGGACACGACTGTGGAGGCAAGCCCTCCACAGCACAAGGATGAAGATGCAGATAAGGGGGTGAAAGGGAATGGGAAATGTGATGATTTCTCAGATGACCGCATGACCCCAAACTCTTCGCTGAGTGGGAACAGGCTGGAGCTGGCCCTCAGTTTGATCAAGACTTTGGACTACAAACCCCTTCAGAGCCCCCGAGGCAGCAGGCTACCTATTCCTGTGAAGTCCAGCTTGCCCCCTCCCAAGCTCAGCCGTGACTTGGCAGATGGCAGCGCTTCTGCTGGCTTAGCGTGTGCTGGTTCTGCCGTCCTGAATGCAGACAGAAAATCCTTTTCCAGAGCTCCTTTGGGCCTTTCCCTGGAGATTTGTGAACTGCAGGAGCTGTGGGATGACCTCTGTGAGGATTATATGCCGCTGCGGGTACAGGTAGAGGTCATTATGCTGCCGTTTGATTGAGCAGCATCCCTGTGGCCTGACACTGAGCCCACTAGGGATTCTTCTGTGCTGAGATAATACAGATAGCCACGTGTCGCTGAACCCAGGGCTAAGAATAGGCAGCTGGGTCCTTTTTAGGTGTGCTGCCTATCTCCTCTGTCATTCTCCCGTCGCCTGTTTCCTCTTTGTGTTCTGGGAAATTAACCTTCCTCCCCTCCATCAGCCCTCCCTGTCAGTGCAGCCTGCAAGATGGGTCTAAGCTCTTCACGTGCTTTGTCATTTTTTCTGCTGAGAAAACACCAGTTTCACTTCAGCTTTCTCTTTAAGAAGGCAGTGTGACTTTTACTCACAACTAAAGGGAGTGTTTTAAGCTTCTGGGCATGTGTTTTTCAGCAAATGTGTTTTCTTTGTGCCTGGGTAATGGTTCAGTGTTAGGAACGCCTGCCTCCAGAGCCCTGCCTCTGCAGATTAGACTTCCAACTTGCCTAACATGCAGATCCACGCAGGGATCTCTCGTGCGTGCCCTGCGGGAAAGGTGTTTTCCTTGCAGGTGGATTTGTGCCAGAGGAAGACTTTAGGGTTGGTATTCTAGATAATTGGTTTATTTTCTGATCCTTTGAAAAGATTCATCAATTAGTGGCAGGTGTTGCTGAGAGGCAATGAGAGCTCCTGCTTTCACAGGTCTTCCTGGTGCTGTTACCTGCTTCGACGGCAGTCCTCACGTAGCTCCAGATTGCCTCTGTTTTGCTGGCTTTAATGAAATCTTCATTACTATGCAGTCAAAAAGCTGAACTTGTAACTCCTTTACCACTCTCCTTAATGAATAGAAGGCCTCAGTCAGCTTCAATTCAGGAATATCCATGTCAGCCTAATTGCATTCCCATTAGCAGCCTTAGTGCTGTCTAATGCTCTAGGTAGCCTGGGGGATTAGAAAAATGCTTGCTTATTGCTATGGAAACTGTGGCTGTGCTGAATTACGCTTCCTATTCAGCCAGTGCTGCTTGCTGTCCCGTCTGTTTGGGCGTTTCCCAGAGCTGTGTGCTTTTTCCATAAAAGCCTGCTCAAAAAATGATGCTAGGGAAGAATGTATAAAAATTAATTTTCATCTAGTGCACAAAGGCATCGCACTGGCAGCCAGTGACTGAAGATGTGAAGCAGGGTATTGATGCTGTTCCTGTAGTCTGTGTTGCTTGCTACTAATTTTCACTGCTGGGGGTGTATTTATAGCATAAAAATAGGCTTTCTCTTAACAGAACGTGGCGTAATCAATGTGGCGCGTTTACAGCTTGTCTTTGTGTCACACATTGCCATCCTTGTCTGGGAACTGCATTTGAAGAATTTCTCCAACCTCCAGCCTCTGCCATCCAACCGTCCCTGCCAGGAATTCATCCTGCAGGATTTTTTACTACCTGTTTTTTGCCATGGCAGCAGCAGTTGTGGTCTTTGGTACAGGTTCTGGCAGAAGAGGGAAAGGGCTTAATCCTTTGGATGGCTTTAACAGCAAAAATGAGAAGTCGGATGCAGCTAGTAGACTAAATTGTTCTTGTATAAATTAATTATCTTTCTCTCTGTACAAGCAACACTAAAAGTCAGGTACTGCTGTCCAGTGATTCGTATACATAAATGCCTTTCTGGTAACGTGAAAGGAATATATAGGATATATGGTACCACAGTTCCCTTATTGCTTTTGCGAAACTGCAGTTCTTTAAATTTCCTGCTGTTAGATACAATGACTGAGAGCAATCTGGTGTCAGGGCATGTGACCTTGTAGATACTGTCTTCTTGGGCATTTTATTGAACCAACCAACAATTCTTCCCCTTCACCACTGCAGCCCCAGGAAAATGCCACCACAGCAAGCCTTCGTCAGACATGCTCTTGCAGCTGCTGGCAGCGAGGGAAGCGTTGCCCTACTGACAGTCGGTCTATTACCCACTGTTCTGGGCAGATGTGAGCTTGGCAGGTTTAGATAATGCTGTGATTATTATTCCTTTGGTTTTTTTAAACAAGTGTTCTGTCTAGGTTAGTGTGTGCTGACGTTGCTGGAGCGGTACTGCAGAGAGATTGTCAGTAAAATGCTGATGTCAGTAAAATGCTGGGGAGCTGTGCTCCTGACATGGCTGCGGTGAAGCATGGGGGAGGCAGCTTGGGCTTTGGGACTTTGGACTCTGGATCTTGCTCTGCCTTTCCCCTCCCTGCTCTTAGCTCTTCGCAGGCTTTCAGCTTATTTTTCTTTGGAATGTGCAGATTGTGAGGAAAGGTGTGTTTTCCGTTTCTTTTTTTTTTTCCCCCCTCCTCTCTGTTTTCTTTACATTGACCTTATTTCAAAGTAGCTGCTGTGTGACAGATTCCAACAGCTCTGCCTGTCTGATCTCAAGCCTTCTGGCTGGGCAAATTGGAAATTACGTGCTGTGACTGTTTAAGCTTTCACTAAAATCTTAACAAAACATCAGGGGATAGGGAAGCATCGCTTCTGTATGGGAGCTTCTGTATGTGAGAGGCAATGCACAGGCCTGGGGGAGCTCCCCTGCCCTACCTGCCTTTCCCAGCGACAGCGTTTCTGTGGCTGCTGAAGAAGAGGATTCAGTCTGGCAGGGCTAATCAGAGCTGACCGTTGTTCTCCCTGTGCTGTGCTGCCTGGAGCTGGGGCTACCCTGTGCGCTCTGAAAACCGCTGCCATGTTCTCACAGCCTCTGCACTGCAACCCTGCGCTTGCCGGGGCTCCCGCTTAAAACAGACACCGGTACAATCGATCTCGTATCGCTGATGATATTCAGGAGTGCTTAACGAGGCCTGTAAGGGCAGGGGGGGGTGGCTGGGTTTGAATGCTGCTCTAAGGAGTTAACAGTTCACTAGGCGGGAAGTAGCAAAATAGTAAGAAGGGATGACAAGGGATTAGTGTGTGCTCAGCCAGCAGGGTCTGGCAGGCCACGCGTCAGAAAGTAGGCTGTTTCCATTCTCAGTAAATGGGTATGTGTCGTGAAAAAAATCTCGGCTGTGGCACTGAATTTGCTACGTTTTGTGGAGCTGCAGGGAATTGCACATGGCGTGGGTGCCGGAGCGTGGGGAACTGTGAAGGAGAGCCCAGAGAATCACCAGTGGAGGGGTTCAGAGCAGGGTTGGCTGGTAGGTCATGGCAGGAGGGTAGCTGGCAGGAAGAATTGAAGGTTTTGGGCTGGATTAAGACAGAGAAGCTTGGCAGAACACGGGAAGAAGGAGTTTGGTGCTGGTTTTGAAGCTTTTTGAAGCTGCTGCAGGGCACATGGGAAGGAGAGGAGGTTTCAGGGATGTGGCTTGGGTGTGGGGTGCAGATCCGTCATCAGCTGGCAGACAGCGGTTAGAGCCAGACAAGCTGCTGGGTTCACAGTAGGGGAGCAAGGAGAGACAGGGAGCCCAACCAGAGCCTCGGGGCGGCAGGGCACTTTTGGCAGGGCAGGCAGAGAGCTGCCTGGTGCCAGCCAGCCACCTAGGTGAAGGGAGGCGCGGGCAGCATGATGTTTCGGAGACAGAAAAGCACAGTGGGGCATGTTTAAGCCCATGCTGCAAGGTCTATGAGGGCTGACAGCTGCAAAGAAGCAGCCAGTGCAAGACTTGAGCCATTTCTCTCCTTTATTTTCAGAATTTGCAGGATGAACGTCAGCAGCTGGCTCCAGGTGACCCTGCAGCGGGGGAGCATGTGTCCGATCTGCATACTGCAGAGCTGCAGGGCAAAATCCAGCAGTTTGAAGCTGCCAACAAGGTATTTCTTCATGGACAGCAAATTCAGTGCCTAGTGAGACTGATGTAGTTAGTATTGGAGGGTGCCTCCTGGCCTGCCCAGAGGCAGGCATCTGCACCTCTGTTCTGGCAAGGGTGTGCGCTGATGCTGTTGTCTGCCGGCTTGAGTTAAAAGCATTTACTTTTTTTCTGCAGCTGGGCTGTGTAAATTTTCTGTATTTATTTTTGCAAACCATTATTTTGGAAGAACTTCCCACTTGCTTGGTGAGCCTTCTGGGAGTTGGTGAAGGAGAGACGCACAGGGCTATTTCTCTGTCTCTTGGATTTGCATGGGCTGAGCCTGGTGCAGGAGAAAAGGGTACCTGCCTTTTAAGACAGCTGCCTTCTTTTTTCAAGCAGTAAGGGAGATCAGCGCAGAGTGGGTCCTGTTTTCATTTTGATTTAAAGGCTTTCTTAGGAAAGAAACACGCATTGGAGTTGTCTTGAGACAGATCAAATTTAACATGTATTGCGAGGGGTACATGTTCTTAGTTAAGCTTTTGAACTCTAAGGTAAATTATACCCACTGGGAAAACAGAGGGGTTAAATGGGAAAAAATATTGGGGTGGGATCTTTATGTAAATCTGGGGACAGCTGTAAGCCATTGAAGCTGCTAGAACCACAAAGATTGACGGGAATAAAGAGGCCGAGGGCCCATTAAATGCAATTGGAAGTGTTTAAACAAGTTAGGGGAGTGTCTCTTAGAGAAGAGGTGATGTGACAGGTGTGTAAACTGATGAGCAACAAGAGGAAATCATGTGGCAGCACCAGCTCCTTAAGAAATTGAGTCCTGAATAAGTTCCGAGTAAGATGCATATCATCCAAGACTGAGAATGCCAACAGCCAGCATGTTTAGAAATACTAACAAGTAGTTGCTTAAATGCACAATGTGCGCTGTGTCATGAACATTACAGTGAAAGCAGGGAACTGTGCTAAAACTGTTTGAGATGGTAGTCTCTTTAGGGTGAAAATGTCAAAGGCAAAAGTTTCTCAGGTTGTAAACAAGCACGGAGAGTAGTGAGGTGTTCCCCTTTGTTTGCAGCTGTGCTGTTGGCATGCTGGCACTGGCTAGAGTCTCTTGTGCTGGAGCCAGAACTTGAGGCTAAATAAGCCACTGATCTGATCAAAGGTAGAATTACCTAGATGAGCAGTTGCTGCAAGAGTGCCCGGGTGGTCAAAGGAGATGGTTAGAGAAGGGGCTGGGAGATTGTAAAGGGGCAGCTGCAATGCTCTGGAGGACCTCAGAAGCAAAGGGGACAGTTTCTAGAATGTGTAGCTTCTCCATGTTGGGTTTTTCTTTTTTTCAGACCTCTTGGGAAGTTTTGGGGCTGAAGCAGCCCCTTTCCTCTTAAGGGAACAGAAACAAATGATAGAAATTGGGAAGACTGCTGGGAAGTCTGAGCAAGACTCTCCTGGAGTGTGTGGAAGGCAGTATGATTTGTGAACCCAAATCCAAGCCTGGAACCTCCGCCCTGCACGTGGGGCTGCATTGGAGGGACCAGAAGCACTGGAACAGTCCTGTGGAGGGACTGAAGGCTTTGTGTTTACTCAACGGTCTCCACCCAGCTCAAACAGTGTTTACAGACTCTAGAGGGAGCTGCGTTGATCTTGGTCTGGTGAACACCTGGGCTGTATGGACTTGAGTAAGGAGTGGAAGGAGTCCTAAGGATGTTTATGTACAGCATTAGGCAGGATTAAGAAAACAACATATTTCTGTTTTCAGTTGTTACAGGAAAAGCTGAATGAATTGAATTTTGAATTAAAATCTGTCCAAGAAACATCACAGAGGCAAGATCGTACAATCCAGAATCTGAACGAGGCCCTGAAGAGCAAAGAGAGTAAGGTAATAGTTTTGGGTGGACAGGCTGGTACTCGCCAAAACAGGAAAGTGTGCTAGCTCTGTAGGCAGTGACTGAAGAGGAATGTTTAAGCCATTGCTTGGCATCCTGGATCTCAATAAATTATTTCTTGCAAAGCTCTTGCTTTTGTGTGGTGCTGACATTTGTCATAATGCGTGCTGAAGGCTTGGGATGGGGCAGTTTGTGCTTGGTTGCCAATGACTGGGCTTCCTGTCCTTTCACTTGTAGACAGAAGAGCTGTACCGTATCATCGAAGGGCAGAATGAGACAATGGCCAAGCTGCGGGACATGTTACATAGAAGCCATCTGGGACAGTTGCAGGTATGTCCCTGGAAAGCCTCACATATATCAGGTTTCATTCCTCAGGGATCCTGATTTTTAAGTCCCTCTCGCGAAGTGAATCTTTGAGTTTCTTTGCTTCCCACTCTTGTTAGATATCAGAGAGCCCACTTTCGTCCCAAGAGCAGCAAACGTCACTGCTAGATATTCAGAACACACTTTTCTGCACCAAGCTAGAGGTGCAGAAAATGAAAAGAGCACAGCGCCAGAAAGAGCATCAACTGGCTGAAGCCAAGAGAGCAACCCAGCTCCTAGAGACCATGGTGCATGAGGAAGAGCAGCAGAAAGAGGCAACGAGGAAACACAACCAGGTATGACAAGCACTTAGCCTGGAAGTCTCTGAGTTTACACGACTTAAGAAGCACTGATGTAGTCAGTACTCTGCTCTTATTCATCATACCCTGGGAAATGAAATAAGTTCAAACTTCATCAGCGCGGAAGTGTGTTTTGAGATGTGAAAGCTGTAGTATTGCAGAGTATCTTTGGCTGTTCCCGCAGCCCTTTTTGCTCTTGGCTTCTTCAGGTTGGCCTGCTGTTTACAGGTCTGTGGAGGGCTGACTGCCAAGGTCTGTGCTTTTCCCTTGCAGGAGCTGCGTGCTGTGGTACAGCAGCTGCAGGGAGAGCTGCAGGACAAGGCTCAGCAGCTCCAGACTGTGGAGTGGGAGAAATGCCGTGAGCTGCAGGCCCAGGAGGAGAGAGTTCAGCATTTGAGTCAGCGTCTGGCTCGCAAGGAACAGCTTTTGCAGGTGAGATGCAGAAAGATTCAAACTGAGCATAACTGGTCAGGGCCCTTGCTCTTCCTTTGGTATTTGGCAATGCAAAAGTCAGTCTGTAGCTTTCACGCACGCCCTTTGAAGGAGGGAAGGAAGGAGATGCTTCTGGGCTCCCAAGATGAGGAAGAAGGCACGGGTATCTGAGTACGTCAGCCCACACCAATGCCTGGTGAGCCCTGGCAGGCGCTGGTCAACCAGCCTCGGGTGCTGCGACTCTACTACCCTCTAATGGGGGGAGTAGAGCAAATGTAGAGTGGAGGCAGTTAGCCCTGATTCTTCTGTGCTGCTCTCTGTGGGGGTTGTGGACTGACAGTTGTGCTAGGGAGGTGTGTGTGTTTGACCTCTAGGAATCGAGGGAGCTTCTGCAATGCCAGCAAAGCCTGGACAAGAGCCCTGCAGCCATGAATGCCATGTTGGAGAAACTGCAGCAGCGAGTCAATGACAGGGATGCTGCTCTGGAGGTAGGCACAGTCTGTTGGTGGTGTCTCAGTTTTCCCTGAGGCTCAACCTTTGGGCTGCCATCAGCAGTGCAGCTCCAGGCTGACCCCAGGGGTGAGCAAGTCTTCTACATGCTCTTCATGGCTCAGCCTTCCAGAGGAGTCCTCTGAAGGGAGAGCTGAGGTGCCCCACGCAGTGAGTGATGGGCTGCAGAGTCCTGCTACCCCCCATTCTGAGTGATCGCCCCCTCTCGCCCTAGCGAGCAGTAGATGAGAAGTTCTGTGCCCTGGAGAAGAAGGAGCAAGAGCTGCAACAGCTCCGTCTCTCAATAAGGGAGCGTGGAAGTGACCTAGAGAGACTGCGCAATGTCCTGTCCAGCAACGAGGCCACTATTCATGTGAGTGCTTGTACCTGGGCGTGCAGAGTCCAACCTGGCTGTGGTGTGGTGCTAGACAGACCTTCTTGTGAGTGCTCTGGTTGTTGCTGGGGAGAGCAGCTGCAGGGTGTTGGCCTTCCTCTGGCTCTGTGTGCAGGGCAAGTTCTTGGGTCACGGGTGTTTCTGGGCTGGGTGTAGAGGTGAGTGTGGTGTCTGGAGAGGACGGGGTGAATCTTTGACTCCACTAGCAGGAGAGACTGGTATTTCTAGTTCTGCTTAATTCAGGATAAAATCTCTGTCCCTGGTTGAGCTGCTTCTGTTGTCATCCCTAGAGCCTGGAGAGCCTCCTGAAAGCCAAAACCCTGGAACTAGAGCAGGTCTCAGCAACCTGCCAAAACCTGCGCTGGCTCAAGGAGGAGATCGAGGCCAAGTCCTGCAGCAGGCAAAAGGAGCAGGAGGGGATCATCCAGCAGCTGCAGACCTGCCTGCATGATAGGAACAAGGAAGTGGAGGTAAGACCTTAGCTTGGCTTCCTGAGCCTTCAGCCAGTTTGTCCTGCAGAGCGAGTGGTCCCAAACCAGGGCCTTCTGGCTGCCTGCCTCTGAGGAGGGCACTTGAACCTGTGCCCAGTGCTTTGGAAGCTGGCTGCTTTTGACGCCTGTAAATACCTGTGCTTGCTGAGACGCTGCTCTCAGCTACACCCAGGCTGAAGCTCTGTTCATCCTTGGAACATCTTGCAGTTTGATGGTAGCAACGTCTCTCCATCTCTCCCTTCTTCCCCCTTGTTCAGGAGCTTACAGCAACTCTGCTGTGCAAGCTGGGCCCAGGACAGAGTGAGGTAGCAGAGGAGCTGTGCTTGCGTCTCCAGCACAAGGAGAAAATGCTGCAGGATCTCCTCAGTGACAGGAACCGTCAGACCATGGAGCATGATGCTGAAATCCGGGAGCTGCTGCAGGCCCTGAGCACCAAGGAACAGCAGAGCAGAGTGAGTTGTGTGCAGCGCTGCAGTGAGGAGGCTGGGGTGGGTGGCTCTGCCTTGCATTAAGCGAATAGAAGCTGCTCTCTGGCTGCTGTTGGCGTAGCCTGGTGGAGCTGCTGAGTGTTGAAGAGCCACGTGAGATGCCATGAGCTGTTTCTAGGATGGTCTCAACCCATCATGTGGGAGCAGTTATGAAGCAGCAGCTCTTGTGTTGTTCAGGTGTCAAGTCCCTGTCATTAAGTGGACTGGGCAGAGTTTGTGTGTGTGCTGGGGAAGGAGGTGCAGATCCTCCTAGATATGTGTGTTCCTGGGCTTGGGGCAAGCAGAGGGGTCTTGGGAGGGTCACTGCTTCACGTGGCTGTTACCAGACCAGAAGGGAAGACTCTGAGCTGTTTCCTGTGTAGCACAGAAGTCTGAGGAAGCTCTGCTCATTGCCTTTTAACTTATGCGTTAGGCAAACTAGTGCATGGTCTGGGGCGTGTAAATGACATTTAAAGAGCCACAGTTCCTACTCTGCCTACTCTTGCACACTGGGTGCAGTTCAGTGTTACCCAAGAGTGTCCTTTCATAAAAAGGAAGCTAAAAGGCTAGACACTGCCTCCTCTTCGTTGTCTGTCCGCTGTCTTTCTCCCCTCCTGAATGGGGTGAGAGAAACTGAGGAGCTTGTTCCTATGTAGGTAGAGGCTGAGCCCTGCTGCAGCTGTCTGGCAAGTAGAGATGGGAGGGCTGCAGTGGAGTTGCTGTGAGTGGCCAGGAGCAGTAGCTCCCAGGCTGGTTTGCAGAGCACTTCTAGTCTCAAGTGGCAGTTAAATATTGAGATGGTTTCCCTTAATCTCTATGAAAGGTGAGGGACAGGGATCCTACCCCTGGTCACAGCCCTGCCTTCCTCTGTTTCTCCCACTCAATCAGGTGGCTGCTGAGAAGATGGCGCACGCTTTGACCGAAAGGAGCTGCGAGTTACAACTCCTACGCCAGCACGTGTTGGGGAAGGAGCCTGTCGGGACCCAGTCAGCTGGTGCAAGGCTGTTGAAGCAGGACAAACAGCCCATACAAGTAAGAATCGTGCACAGTGTTTCTCTGCCTGTGGCCTCGGGTCTCCAGAGAGAACTGGTTGCCACAGAAGGAAATGGGACAGAGTGGAGCACCACAGAGAATGATAGAAATGGAAGTGGGATTAGAGAAGAGACTTCCTATAGGAGGAAGAGAAGAAACTGAGGAGCAGAAATGCTGCCTGGATGTTCTGATCTTGATTCCACCAGCCTTTGTCATTCAGTGTCTCCTTTCGTTTTGATCAGGCAGTATTTGAGTCCTTAGGGCATGTGAAAGTATGAAAGAAATCCACCCTCTGACCTTCCAGCACTGACCCAGTCCTTCCTTGGGCTGGGCTGCCTCACTGTATTGTAATCCCCTCCCTGACATTGTCACATTCTGGAGGGGACAAGAGAGCTAATTTTAGGTCCCACTAATTCTTGGCAGAGCCTGCTGGCTGTTTGCTGTCGCTTCCACAATTGGAGTTGGTATTTTTAAAGCAGCTTTGCTAAAAACCCCTTTGAGGCTGAACACAACTCCGAAGCTGCATATGCTATGCCCCTACTTGAGCAGCTGTTAATGGTTTATTGGTGAGCTGTATGTTGAACGTTTTTAAGCAGCTGTAAACAGGTTGCTTGTTTCTATTCCTAGGATCAAAGTGAGCTCTAGAGACTTCCAGTGATGTGTATATGGGCCAAGCTCTGTGTTTTCCTTCCTGCATGGTCCCTCTGGGCCATGCCCTTGATGAAGATGTAGTTCTGTAGAATCTCAGTGGAAAGATGGGTTTGCTGCAGTTGAGTGAAACCTGTTTAATCCTTAGTGTGAAGACACTCACTGCCAGCAACCTCCCAGTGCCAAATTAAACAAGGCCAGCACCCTGTTGCACACACATACAGCTTCTATGTTGGGTGCAATTCACTTGTCCCCACTGCCTGGCTAGATCCCCTTCATTGGTTTGTCACAGTTCAGAGGCGTCAATAAAGCACCCAGCAGCTTTACTGCGATCCTGGAGCTCTGGGGAAGCTGCAATTTCTAGGTTCCCCATAAAGGTGCAAACCTGGAGGCTTTTGTATTTTCAGGAAATACTGCAAAGAGCTTGTGGAGCTACAGCCGTTGCCGAACCCCCACAGGGCGACAGCAACTGCAGAACAGAGGGAGGTGAGTGTGGTGACAGCTTCTTTCAAGGTCCTCAAACATGCCCAGGGCTTTTTGCTGTGGCGGAAACATGGTTCCATGAAACTGGGAGAGAGTAAAGAGCTTTGAGCAAGAGTGAGTGTTTTGAAATAAAGCTGTGCCTCCTCTTTGGGTTATGGTTCAGGGATGTCTGGGGATGGGAGTATGGGAAAGAGAAAGGCTGGTGTCCGGTTTGAGGTGAGGTGCTTCTACTGAAGAGCTGATCCTGACCAGTGAAAGGTTTTTGACTTTATGGTTCAGGCTGGGCTGAGACAAGTGCAACTGGTTTGGGTTTTGCCTTGGGGCCAGGACACCTGAAGTTTGCCGGGGTAGGACAGGAGGCCTGGGATGTTGCTGTTGCTTTGGGCTGCTGTTTAAGGATCAGGCAAGGAAGAAGAGTGTTTACTAAGAGGCAGTGTGATGGGGAGTACAAGCATTGTGGACTTATCTTGCCAAAGAGGGATTCTGTCTGATCCCTGGGGTCAGAGCTGACATAATGGTATCCCTGCAGTAATCAGGCTGTCTTTGCAGTTACAACGTCAGCAGCAGAACTGGAGAAGGATCTTGTTAATGCCAAAGAGGAGCTGGCACTAATGGCGAAGAAGGAAAGGGAAAGCAGGGTGAGCTTGTGATGGAGCCTGTGCTGATCTCCCTTGCTTACAGGAGACCATTGCGCTGCCCCTCACTGGAGGTTTTGGACCCTGCTATTGTGAGGGTATCCCCAGTGAGAGAAACAGGGTAGCAGCTTGCAGTGGGGTGTTGGCTTTCCAAAGTCTCACGTGGACTTCTCTTCCCTCCCTAGCGGGAGCTCACTGCTCTCCAGTCCGTCGTGGCCACGCAGGAGGAAGAGCTGCAGGTGCAGGCCTCAGATATAGAGTCCTTGACCAGGACCATTCAGATCAGAGAGGACCTCATCAAGGTGAGATAACATGTTATGCTGGGTCAGTTCCGCCTGGGAGGGCTGCAGAGGACTCTCTTCTTTCCCCACATCCTCAGAGTAATGTGGCTGGCTGGCCACGGACAGTGCTGCTGGTTTGCCTACAGTCCTCTGTGTTACGTTGGCCAGAAGGCAAAGGCCCCAGACCCCAGAGTGTGATTATCTGGCTTTTTACTCCTTGTGTACGAAACACCCTTCTTCAAGAGTCATTTAAACAGAGTGGTTTGTGTCCCTTCTCAGTTCTTCCTCCAGGCTGTTTTCTGTGCTGAATACACTCTGGGTGCTTTGGCATTTCTGTCTTAGGAGACCTGGGTCTTTCCAAACACTGGAAACTTTTGGCAGTTGCGTTCCAGGGAGGATTACGAACGTCCAGCTGTCCTTGTTACTGATCCCTTCTTCACAGAGCTCTCCTGCTGTTGGTTTTCAGAATCTGCAGATGCAGCTGGTGGATCCTGAAGAAATTCCAGCCATGGAAAGGCTGACACAAGAGGTGCTGGTGCTTCGGGAGAAAGTGGCCATAGCAGAGTCACGAGGACAGGAGGCTACTGGAAACAGAAGGCAGCAGGTAGTGTGCCATGTGGGGCAAGCTTGGATGTGTTTAATTTCTTCTGATGCTCAGTTATGAGACTTTGTTTTCAGCCTTTGGACATGCTGAGATGTACTTGTTCTGTGTATGATAGGGGGAATATGGAGGAGAGGATTGGTTCCCTTTAGCACTTGTTTTGAGGGCAGTCTTTTGGGAGTCTAGGTGTGACACTGATCAGCTTGATCACTTGGACACAAGCAAGAGAGGAAGGGGAAGCTCCTATTTCTCTGAGGCAGCTAGGTGCCTCCTTTGGTTTCTGTCTCTCTAAGTGTTGCATCTTGTCTCTTCTCTCCAACCAGTTGTTACTGATGCTGGAAGGGCTGGTGGCTGAAAGAAATCGGTTAAATGAGGCTCTCCAGGCAGAGAGGCAGCTCTATGGCAGCCTGGTGAAGTTTCACATGCACCCAGACAGGTAAGTGAGGCTGCCTTGGCTCCGTGCTGCCCTGCTCCGCTGCTGGGGCAAGCGTGGGTGGTCCAGTGGGGCAATCCCTGAAGCAGTAATCGTTCTGCAAGTCTGAGAGCCCTCAGTGGGAAAGTAGTAGCCTAGACAAAGAATCGGACAATTGCAGCTTTGGGAGTCCAAGTTTTAGGCTGCCTTCTTCCCTTGAAGAGGCTGCAGTGGCCAGTTTTAAATGCTATGTAAACTTGCTCCATTGCCACCTCTTGTTCAGGCCTTGGGATTTCCATCTCTGTTCCCTGGCTTATCCCTTTCCAGCTCAGTTTCCCAGCCACACTTGACCACCTTTCAGAGGCTGCTGTCAAATTCCCAACCAACTGTTGTGTTGACAAGGATCTATCTAGGTGCTTATCCAGGCGGTTGTCCCACAGCGCAGTACGGCCTGCATTCTCTGTTCTCTGCACTAATCCCCTGCCCTTCATGGGGCTGCAGCCTCTGGGATATTTGAGCTACCTGATAGCAAGAGAGCAAATAAGTGGAGTGCTTGGGTAAGTACTGAAGAACAGCTGTGACTAGGAGTCCCCTGCCATGGGCCGGAGCCTTTTTTGGGGATGGCTGTGCTCTGGGGAGGTTTAGAGGTGAAGCAAGAGGTGGCTGAGCTGCCTGGGGAGTGTGCAGGGCCCGTGCCTGGAGTAAGTGGCAGTCCTGGATGGAGGGGCCGATTTGGTGTGCGCTTGCTGCAGCCTGTCTAACCCTCTTCCCTTTTGTGCGGCGTGTCTGCTTAGCACTGCGAGAGACCACACTCTGCAGGTGGAGCTGGAGGGGGTCCACGAACTCCGGGGACAGCTGGAAGAAGCTCTTGGAAGAAGCTTGGAGCGTTTGAGCAGGCTGGAGACACAGGGCGCCATAGGAGGTGGGGAACAGGAGCGTGTGAGAGTCCTACCCCAGCATGCCTTCTGAGCACTGGCGCTCGCCCGCCTGCCACGGAAACGGTTCACTAACTGAGCGAGCCTGTCTCACTGACTCTGGGAGGGTTGCTTTGGTACTTAGTAATGGTACGATAGAACTGGTGCAGGGCTTTCTTGTTTTGTTTTTGAGCTGCTTTGGAATCGGCGATCAGTGCAATCCACCTGTGTCTCGTGTGTGTTCCTGTCTGACCCACCCTGGTGGCCACTGATGTATTTGCACATTCAAATCATTCCATTTTAGTTGATTTCCCTCTACCTCCCTTCTCCTCCCACCGCCATGGGCCAAATAAAGATTCCCTTTCTCTGAAGGAAACACCAAATGTTTTCTATCATCTCCCAAGTGCATGAGTGTGAGTTTTTGTATTCCTTCACCATTTTTCTTACCTAGTGGCATCCCCCTCTTGGGTTGATGGTGGCTGGCCCAAAAGGAGAAGGTATATATGGAAAAGTGGGTTCCAGAGCCAGAGAATTTGAGAAGGGCCACAACACCTGGTGGCACTTGTCTGGGGCTCTTACACGAGTTTGAATGTAGAACCAACGATGCATTTTATGCTTAAACCGATTACTACTTTAGTATTGATGATTTTTTATTTCCCTCCCCCCCCAGTTGTAAGCTGTCTCAGCCTAGCTTGCAAGTGCCTTCAAGGGAGAGCTTCCTCTTCTTTTTGACAGATGATTTGGGGTGACTGAGACCTGTCCCTGCTGCCAGGGTCTGGGCTGGGTCTGCTCCCCGACTTGTACGCACACATCTGACTCACAGGCTTCACACGCCCCTTGGGCAATGGGCAGGGCCCTATTTCTGCTTTGCTGGGGACGGTCCCACTTGGCACCACTGCATACCTTTTCTAGGGCATCTTTCACCTCCTCCGGGAGTGTTGGGGCTGGCATGAGAGCTGAAAAACAACAGCAACAGCTTTCTGATGACCAGCGCTTCCTGCTTTGCTGGGGACGGTCCCACTTGGCACCACTGCATACCTTTTCTAGGGCATCTTTCACCTCCTCCGGGAGTGTTGGGGCTGGCATGAGAGCTGAAAAACAACAGCAACAGCTTTCTGATGACCAGCGCTTCCCATATGTAGCAGGCTGTGTCATACCTGATGACTTCCCAGGGTGGAAGGAGCAAATTTTGTACCTCTGAGGATCAGCTGTGTCATACCTGATGACTTCCCAAGGTGGAAGGAGCAAATTTTGTACCTCTGAGCATCTGTTTCTGCTTGCTGGGGAAGCTGAACTAGGAGTGGGTGGAGCAGAAGAGCTCCATCTCACTGGGCTGCACTACCTGGACCTGTGACTGCTCTGCTGCCCATCTCCTTCTGACTGCTTCCCATGGCACCACCTATCCCATGCCTTGCACTCCTGCTGAGGTCGTCTCCTCCCTGCCTCAGACAGGGATGGGAGGGAGCACAGCTCTCCCTTCACACGCAGCAGGTCAGCACTGCTCCTCTGGGTCCGCACCTAGCTGTGTGGTGAGTTCAGCAGTTCTCATGTGGCTTGAAGGGACACAGCTGGTGGCTGCTGGGCAGCTCTGGTACTTGGTTAGCTTTTCCTTTCTTGTCTTTCATCTCATTCCCTTCCTCTCACTTTGTAGCACCATTTTCTCTTTCTCCTTCTGCCTCTCACTTTGTAGGAGCCTTTGTGTCCCTGTCCTTATCTTTCCATCCTCCCTTCTCCATCCTGGCTCTGATGCCCAGCTGGCTCCCTGGTGCCTTGGGTACCATGGAGCCCAGGACCCAGCACAGAGTCATTGGCCTGGCATGAGAGAAGCCTTGGCTGATGCTCCAGCAGCTCCCATCTCTTCTTGTGTGTGTTTTGCTGCAGATCTGTCCCTGGCCTCTGCCATCCCTGCTGTAAAGTGCCCCACAGAGGAGCATTATCTTAGGCTGAGGTGTCCCAGCTTTTCTGCTCTGTTCTTTAGGGCCTCCTTTCATCCCTGATATCCCTGGCTGTGCACTCCTCTGCCCTGCAGGAGGACCAGCCTGAGCATCCCATGCCGGAGAGCCTTCTCTGTCAAACTGTGCAGTGTTTTGTGCTGTCTCATAGCTCTTTGTGAAGGTCTTTTCTCAATTTCCCTGGGGAATCTTCCTTCCCTTCCCTTGTTCCCAGCAGCATGAAGACTTCCAGCGCAGCCAATGCACCTGGGTGTCCTGTGCCTGTGGGCCGTGTGCAATTTCCAAGCCATGCAATTAATTCTCCTTGCCTTCAGGCTAGATATGAAAGACAGAGGAGTCTCTGAAAAATAGTGCTGGGGTTACATCTCTTATCTCCTTTGCTGGTAATACACAGACAGCTGAGCAGCCCCTCTCCCTTTTGAATTCACACCTTGGTGTGCTCCTGCTGCTATGGAGGGCTCAAGCACTCAGGGAAGAGCAGCTTGGGCAGTCTGCCCTGCATGCACACTTCTCTGCTCCCCCAGCGCCAGCTTCCTCCTCCTCCTCCCATGTTTTGTTTTGGTTTTTTTTTTCCCCTTGAGATTTGCACTCCCTTTTTCTGCCCCGGTGCTGGAGGGCATGCAGAGCTGTGGGCAAGGCTGAGAAGTGGGGTGCTGTGTTCTCGCACAAGAGGTGGTTATCCTGTGTCCCCAGAGCAGCTGTGCTGGCTCTGAGCTGCCCTGCCCTGGCCTCTCAGCCATGGTGACCCAGCTTGAGAGCCATGTGCACATGGCCCTCAGTGCCCCCCTCGCCCCAGCAAAGCCTGCAGCTGAGGGTCCGCATCCCCTCACCCTTCAGGACCCTGTGGGCACTGAGCTGTAGCCCTGGATGGTTTGTCACCTGGCAGGTTGTGTCCCTAGGGGCTCACGGGGCTGCGCTTTGGCTGTGCTGAATGCCACCCATGGGGAGCTGCTTCTCCAGTGAGGTGCTGTTGTCACTTCCAGCTGCCTTTAATTGCTTTGCTCCTGGAACAGCGCTTCTCCGTGACAGCTGTCCTTGCTCCCTGGGGCACAGCTGTTTCCGTGATCAGGCTCCACTGTGCAGAGTGATATCTGCCCAGGCTCGGCAGTGAGGTGCCCCTGATTTTTGCAACCTCCTGGTAGTTGCTTGTCACGAGTGGGTCTCCTGAGCGTGCCACCTTCCATGTGCACAGCATGCTGTGCAACTGCCTGCCCTGCTGCAGGGCGAGCTCCTGGCTGGTCCTCGGCTCTCCCTACCCGGAGCCGTATGCTTCCCTGCTGGCTTCTCCTTCACCAGTGATGTTTTGGCCTCTTTCCTGCCAGGATTTCTCTGCATCCCGCTGCTCCATGTTCAGCCTTGCCTGCAAGCTCCAGACCTGATGGTGATGGGTTTGGGCATGGGCAAAGCAGCTGCATGTCCTGTGGGGCACAGACAGCTGCAAAACCTGGCCCTGCACAGCTCAAGGGGGTGGTCCAAGCTCCCCTCTCCCTGGGGAGAAGAGGGATTGGGGGTACACCTGTGTCCCAGCCCAGGCAGTCTGAGCCTAAACAGACCAGGCAGGGCCCTGCAGCTGGGTGGGAGGAAAGCTGCCCAGAGAAGAGGTACAAGCCCTCGCTTGAGGCTCTGCACCAAGGAGCCATGAGCAGAGCTGTGTGCAAGCAGAAAAGTGTGCCCCCAGCTCAACTCTGTGGGGCAGGATGGGCCCAAGCCCCCTATGCACTGTGGTATGGGATGCAAGTGTCCCTTTAGCTCTGCTGCAGCTCTGCAAGGCCAGCGCAGGGCTTGCAAAGAGCCCAGTACCGTGCACGACAGCAGGGCTTGAGTGGCATGGGCAGAGTGGCTGTCGGTGCCCTGCCCGGGCAGGGGGGTCGTGTGGGTTGCACCCCCATGCACCGGGGCAGTGCCAGCGAGGCTCTCTGACCCAGCACATGCTGCTGCTGCTGGCTGGAGCTTGTGAAGTGGCTGCAGGGTGGATGGCATGTGTGTTGGGGCAGCAAACACGAGGTGGTGTGAGGCCAGAGATGTGGATTGGGCAGGTGGCATCCCTGGGGCTGCAGGCAGCTGGGGCTGTCCCCTGTCCTTGGTGCAGAGCCAGCACAGGGTGCTGGGTTGGAGCTCCAGCATGCAGAGGGGGTGGCAGGGCATAGGGACAGTGGGGAGACCGCAGTCCTGCTGCGTGTGCCCCAGCACCAAGCACCCGCCCTGGGGCAGCCCAAAGTAGCCACGGGCATCACCAGGGAGGAGGGGACAGAAGCAGTGCTGCCGTTGCCACTGCTTTGAGCACCTTGTTGTGCTGTGCTGTCCCCTAGGTCAGGCCACAGGCGCAGATGCTGATGATGCCAGCGCCAACTTCACCAACAGCATCAAGGAGGAGGCAGCGCACGGTGCGGCAACCCAGCATGTGAGTCAGGGCAGCGTGGTGCCGGGAACAGGGGTGGCAGAGTTGGGCACTGCACTGCTGCAGGATGGTGTCCTAGCCCCTTTGGAAATGTCCCTGTCACTCTCTGTCTTTGTCCCTCTAGAGCAGCATCCGGGCCCCTAAGGAAAGTGGGAGCACTGAAAGGACCCTGATGGGGAGCACAGTACCCGCCGTGCCGGAGCAGGAGCTGCAGGCAGAAAAGGAGCTGCGGGAGTTGAAGGGGCAGCTGGCCGGCTTCTCCTCTGTCTCCCACATCAGGCAAGAGCCCTTGGACATCGGAGCCAGATGGTGGCCGTGACTTGAGGGGGGTACCCTGCATCCCGGCCCCTGCCTGCCCTTCACAGTGCCTTGTGTCCCCAGGAAGGCGATGCTGAGCCTGTGCCTGGAGAATGCGGAGCTGAAGGAACGGATGGGTGAAGCCACGTCGCTGCTGGAGAGTGGGGAGCAGGAGGAGGCTGGGCTGGGCAGCCCCCTGGCCCCTGAGCCCCGCAGGCTGCAGCAGAAGAGCCGCAGCACCCTCAGGGACCGCCCAGCTGGCAGCAGTGGGGATAGCCAGGGGGTTCCGACAGAAAGGGGAGCTGTGCCCACCAAACGTCCGGCACTGGAGGCAAGATCCCAGGGTGACATGCCCAAGAGACCCTGCCCTGGTACCCCAGGAGGAAGGGATGGGAGCCATGTAAGTGCCCTGGGCACAGGAGACCAGGATGGGGATAGAGATGGGGATGGAAAGGCTCTCACAGCCCATCTCCCCTCTGGCAGGCAGAGGGCACGGTCCCTGGCAAGGGCTGGCTGGGGCTGGGCACAGAGCTGTGCTCCCAGGTGGCACAGGGCCAAAGGCTGTGCCAGGAGCTGCAGGACAAGCTTGTCGCCTCGGAGGCCACGGTGCGGGCACAAGCTGAGCAGCTGGAGAAGTACCACGTCCTGCTCCGTGAGTTAAAACCCTGGGTAGAATGGGGGGTTTGGGCTGAGCCTGGCATGCCCTGTGTACTGTGCTGTACACTGGGCAGGGGTGGTGAATCCTGCCCGGAGGGGGACCCTGAGCTGATGGAGCTGCCCAGCAGGTGAACCCCACGCCCAGCAGCTCAGCAAGCAAGTGCAGGTGGACTTTCAGGACCTGGGCTACGAGACGTGTGGGCGAAGTGAGACTGAGGCTGACCGAGACGAGACCACCAGCCCCGGTAAGGAGAGGGAGGGTTCTGGGAATCCCTGTGCCTTGCCCACCTGGCATGGAGAAGTGACACTGTGCCCCGTCCTCTCTGCAGAGTGTGAGGAGCCGGACGTATTCAGCGAGCCCAGCATGGGCGAGGAGCCAGGGTCCCCGTGCCGGCCAGGGATGCTGAAGGCAGGCAAGGCTGCCCGGAAAGCTGTGGCCCCAGCAGACGTGGGCGCCCTGCACCAGCACATCCAGGACCTCAAGGCACAGCTGCTCAATGCCAACAAGGTGATCCAGAGCCTGCAGCGCCGTGCCCGCTCCATCTCCGTCACCAGCGGCTACGCCT
>NW_009633906.1:20842-22246 GCF_000690535.1 Cariama cristata
CCTGGCCTCCCCGGCCCACAGCCTCACCGACGAGGACGAGGGCTGGCAGTCAGACGGTCACAGCACCCTCTGCCCTCCCGCCCTGCGGGCACACCGTGACCTGCAGCTCCTGGTACGTCGTGTTGCCCTCCTTGAAGCACAGCTGCCCGCAACCAAGCCCGGAGGCGTTTTGCCCAAGGAGCTGCAATCTGCCACTTGGCCAGGGTACAGCTGCGGGGGTCGGGACCAGACAGGGGGCTATGGGGGTCTCCAGGGGTTGCCTAAGGGTGGTGGCTTCTTGTTGCATGCTTCCCCTCCAGCCGGGCTGCTGGGGCGTTTGCACGGTGGGACAGAGCCTCAGGGGTGAACAATGCACAGACTTCCCCCACGGCACCCCATCCCTGCCATGCTCTCTGGGGGGGTCTGGCAGCCCTGTGAACCCCGCCACTTGACGATACCTCCTAGGAAAAAAAAAAGCAGGCGCGGGCCCTCCCCCCCCTGCGCCAGACACTGCGGGAGGGCCGTGGGGTGAGCCGCAGCCTGGCCCAGAACCTGCGCGATGCCCTGCGGTCCTTTGAGGACCTCCTCCGTGGCACTGACATCGACTACTACCTGGGCCAGGGCTTTCGGGAGCAGCTGACCCAGGGCAGGCAGCTGGCTGAGAGGCTCAGTGACAAGCTGGGCACCAGTAAGTACCTTTGAGGGGGGGGGGCACTGGGGCTGGACATCATGGGGCATGGTGGGCCAGGAAGGGATGCTTTGATGGGTGCTGTGAAGAGCTGGAGGCATTCAGACACCTTGTGCCATGTGGGCGACCCACTTGGAGCTGGGCAGTCCTGTCCTGCTGTGGCTCTCTTTTTGGGTTCGGGCAGCCTGGAGCACGGAGACATTGACTGGCTCCTCTCTGGCTTGGTTTTTCAGGAGATCGACAAGATGGGGAGGATAAAAGCAGCCACGAACTCCTGGCACTGAGGTACCTGTTCCTGGGGAGGGCTTGGGGGACCTGCTCTGCATGGGCTCCCTGGGGCTATCACTGCTCTTCGGTTTTGGGTCCAGGGTGCCCTTGGGATCTCTGCTCCAGCTGGACATCCTGAGGCTGTCTCTGTCCTGGGGATGGGGAGCCCCAGGCTTGGGCTGGGTACCCTGTAGCTCCAGGCAGCCTTGTGGCGTGTGTGGGGTGCCATGCTGGAGCGTGCACAGCACAGCGGGGAAGGACTGTGGGATGGGGGTTACCCTGCCCTGCCAGCCCTGGTGATGGGCCACCTCTGCAGGCTCAGACGGGAGCTCCAGGAAAAGGAGAAGGTGATTGAGAGTCTGGAGGCAAAGCTGCAGGAGCGCTGTGAGTCCCCGGGCAGCAGCCGCCCACCCTCCGAGTCATCCCGCTCTGCCACCAGTTCCTCCTTCGTGTCCGAGGGGCTGGAGCCC
>NW_009633907.1:0-28944 GCF_000690535.1 Cariama cristata
GGGGTGCGAACCAGAACTTTTCCTCTCGATAGTTACGTGGCGGAGCGCTTCTGTGGGTGCTGAAATGACTTCATTCCGTCCCCTCGCACCCCGCTAGCTAAAATGGACTCAGGGGCGCGTTAAAGCATGCGGGGAAAATTTATGAAGAAAAAAATAGGCACTGTCACAGTCAGCTCCGGTCAGAGGCCACGTCTCCTCTCCTTTCTCACCCAAGCCAAAAGCAGATACAGCGTGAAAAGAAGCAGCTCCAGACGCTGAAGTTTTAAGAGAGTGCAGCTGAGTCTGAGATGAAGAAACTTGCAGTGGAATGCTGCCAGCACTTGTTGTGAAATGAGAAATGGAAGGAGCTCCTGGGTGAATTAAGAAAATAACATGTTAGACTCATACAGTTAAACTGAGGCAAACTTTTAAAGGGAAGCAGGCTTATGCAGTTCTCTGAAGTTCTCTTAAGGTGGCTAAAGTTTCATACTGGCAATTACTGCTCTGTGCATATTATTTATTTTTTTTCTCTGTTTGGAAAGAAAAAAATAGTAGAGATTACAAGTGGGTAAACTTAATGCAAGGGAAAAATGGTTTGGTTGGATTATATTCAGGATCCCGTGTGAGTGTGCTTTTGATAGGCCTGTGATGCTCCTGATGCAGATAATGCTTATAAATAAATTATTTTGGAATATTTCTGTCCAGGACTGATGTAAGATATTGGGATATTGAACAGCAGCCTTTGTGGAAAAAAAATGTCCTACTGTACCAAAGAGAGAGCTTGTTCAGGTATGTCTATTATGGATTTACCATCTACTTTAGGAGTCTTATAGAGATAAAACCGTTGTCTGTGAGTAGAGTATTCTTGATTTCGTTAACTTCGGCACTGGTGATGGTGCTTCTGTAACTGTCTGATCTACTCAGCTTTATTTAGAAAATTTGGCTTTCTTTGACAAAGATTATATAGTGAACTCTGAGAGTAGCTATCTAATGATCTTAGCAAAAGAAAAATAATGCTATGAAAGCAGAAATGTTTTTATTGCTAGCATCATGATGTGGGTTCAGTGATCTTGGAAGTTTCACACCCATACGTAACTTTTTTGGAGATCAGCAGTTTGTTAGTGAATATTCTGGGAGGATCTAAATCTCCCAAGTAATGAGAGTCCTGACAGCAGTCATTGATGCCCACCTATGACAGCACATGCAAATGCTGTCTTTTTTATTTTGCAGGGTTAAAAGTACTTTAACACAATCAAGAGAGAAAAGAAAAAGGATGATGTCCAATACATTAAAGTCAGTTTTGCAAAGTCGCTTGTATTGACTTTTTGGTTTTTTGCTTTCGCTCCCATTTTGCCTGTTTTGCAGGGAGCTAATTCAAGTGTGTTGGCTGGGGAGGGAGCTGGGTGTCTCCTTTTCTTCTGGTGGTAAATCTTTACATGTGCAGCCTGTAGGAGGGCTTGACGGGGGGTGGGTGGGGGGGAGCTGTACCAGTTGCAGACAGTAGAATTTGCACATAACCACTCTGACTTCCCTCGCAATCTTCAAGTTTTAGTGGATTGGTGTGGGTTAATGGAGAGAAATTTATCAGTTACAGACACGTGGAACTGGTATAAAAGGAGAACAGCTTTGATAATTGCTTTTCAACAGAATTTGAGGTATGAATGAGCTTGTTCTAACTAGAAAATGTGTGAAAAGACCATTGGGAAACTGTAGTGTGTGGAGTGGCACGTGATTTTTTTAGTGCTTAAATGTTAAGATCAAGTTTTTCCCCAGTGTAATTAAGAGGGTGAGAAATGTGCAAGGAAGATGAGAATCAGACCAAAAAGACAAACAATTTCTTCTGATGCGATTTTTCTTGACCTGTAAAAGGAAGGATGATTGTGGAAACTTTGCAGTTTTGTAGTTAAGCTAAAATGCCCTTGTAAAAGTTTCCTGGAGAACAGTTGTATGTGTTACTGCATGTTGGGTTACGTTTTTAGGTGTGAATTTTTACATTTCCAGCCTCTTTGTTAGAGCCAGATGTGAAGAATGATAGTTTAACAATCTTCCGTTGTGAGCTGGGAAATTGCCCTAGCGAGGATTTGACTTTTTGTCTCTGTTGTCTTTGGGAACATTCCTTGATGGACTTTTCTCCCCCTAATCCTGTTATGTCTTCAGTGTGTGTGGCTCCATCTCACTTTATTGTGTTTGCTACAGCTTGGCAGTATGGCTCCATGGCTGACTTGTGAATGGAATGTGTTCCTTGTATTCCCAGACTTGGGAAATCACTTAATTAATCATTTGATGATCTAACAGCAGAGTTAAAAGAACAGGGCACTAGACTTAAAGTTAGTTCTTTGTTCTGTCACACAGATTTACTGTATGACATTGGAAGGAGATAACTTGGTGTTGGAGTTTTTTCTGCTGTAGTATGTGATTGTGGTATTTTGAGAAGTGGTTAGAGGCCTACAGCTGTAGGGGAATGCAGAAATGCTAGTGCTTTTTAATTGTTATTAAATAAAGCTTAGAAAACCTCACCTGTTTTTGAGTTGTGCCATTACTTCTCTACTTCATCTTGAAAAGCACCAAGTGCTGAGTAGTAATCTTAAACTTAGTTGGGAAAAACCCCCAAAACAAAAAACCACCAAAAAAACCCCCAATACCTCAAAAACCAAAGGGGAAAATAGAAAACACCGAAAGAAAAAAACAACCCAAAAAACCAAGACCAGCTAGTGCAGGATGCAGATTTGATATCAGCACTGAGAAAGCTAAATATGATTACTTTTCTTGTACCCAGTAAGAAATATGGACCTCTCTTCCACACTGAACGTAGATCTCTGTATCAGTTAGCTTTGTCAGATGAAATGGACTGATTCCTTTGTGTTGCTCTTTTCTAAATAAGAATTGCATGGTTTTAAATTCCTTAAAGCACCCCAGACAAGTCGCATACAGTTGTCTCAAAAGTATGTGAAGCATTTAATAGGAAGAAAGTTTTGTTTGCCTTTTTTTTTTTGGGGGGGGGGATACTTCTGTTTTTCTTTTCTTGTTTAAAGCAGATTTCAAATTATGTAAGAATTACCAAAAAAAAAAAAAGTGAGTCAGGGAATCTATTTGAAGTTGTAGTTGAAATCTGCGCTAGCTTTCGGAGAGATTGATGTGGACACTGAATTCTGGATTTACGGAGGAATGTGTTTGACACATAAGGGGGAAAAGCATTTCCATAATTCCTGAGGCTTTTCACGAGAAGACAGAAAGGAAAGGGAAATGCTGATGAATGATATTTACGTTGCTGCTTTAGTATTCCTGGCCCAGGAGTTTGTAATGCAGCCTTCATTTTTGCCAGGGAGAAATTTGAGTTATCTGTGTACAGAAATAGTCAGTCCTCGTACTCCCCTGCATTTCCCATGAGTTGGATCACCTCTGCTCTGCACGGCCCTGACCTGTGATGATGGGGAAGAAATCTTAGCTAGTTTTCCTACAGGCTTTGCTTCCTTTCAGACTCCTTTTTCCTTCTAGAAAATCTGTTACTAATGTAACAAGTAATTCTATGGCACCTTCTCCTTAAGTGTGTCTTATAAATTTATCTGATTAGCACTGTGGTGCAATAAAGAGTTATTAGTAGCAGCCATCTGTAAAATGGAGATAAGGCCTCCAAATTTGGTTGTCAGAACTTAAATAGGGAAGGAAGATCTATATTGTGTTTTACCATATATGCTTCCAGCCCTTGCATTGCCCTTCTCTGCTATATGTGCTTGCTTACATTTAAAACCTCTGTGCAGCTAATCAGACACTTGAAATTCTACTTTGGGATTCATAAATGCATGATTTTAGAAATTCTGATTGAGGAAACTGGTAACTCTCTAGAGGGCAGATTGCTGTCTAGTTATATGAATGGAAGTAATGAAAGTTGGACACTAACTAAAGTGTGAAATGTGTGGTATAAAGTAGCGAAGCTTTCTATTTCAGTTGTTCTCTGGGTAAATTTCTCAACTCTTTTCAGTACAAAGGCTACTTGACTTTTTACAAAAAAAAAAAAAAGTATTATGCACTGTTTTCATAGTTGTTTTCTTCTACCACCAGACAAAAATTTGGGCCGTGCTTTGAATACTTCTTTACACTTTTATTTCTTGTCATCTTGTTGCCTTCTTGTTTGCATATGTATGCATATATATATTCTTTTTAACTTCTATATCAAATTGTTTTCAGTTATACCAGGCCACTTCCTGGTATCTTATTGACAACAGATTAAGAAACTCTGCAGTAGCAAAAGCCCAGCTTGCACAGAAAAAGCTGATCTTTATTTATCTGCTTCCCTGTGTTCCAGGGGACCATTCCATACCTCATTTCTGTATTCACTTGCTGCTGTATGTATATAAACTTTAATAGATAACGATCTGCTGAAACCAAAGGGAATGTTTTCAAAATTAGCTGTTATCCAGCAGAGAGTGCATGATGGGAAGCATTAAGTTGTTTTGTTACAATGCACGTAAATCCTTTTACGGGTTGAACACAGGAGCTCATACCAATGAGTTCCCATTGTTATCCACCATTCCTGGCCAGGGCTCTTGAGGCTGTTTCTGAATTGACTCTTTAGTAAGTAGAATGAAAAATGGGCTGAAGAATAGCTTCAGTATATATTGCTCTGCAGAGTTAGTGTTAATGCCACTGTAAGTGTTTACTAAAGCAGGTTAACAGATGTTCCCAAGTCATCTCATTGTGTTCTCAGAGAAGTGTTTGAGGGTGTGAATACGCTCTGAGTAGCTGTCTTGTTGATATGGAACATGCTGAGATTATTAATTAAACAGTAATTATTCGAACTTGTTTGTATGGTTGTGTGATTTGTATGATTTCACACATTTAGACAAGGTTGAGATCTAAAGAAGCTACAGAATATTTCAGGAAGAGCCAAGTGTGTGAACTGCTGATAAAGAGAAGGCATTTCCCGTAGGTAAATCTTAGAAAGCAAATTTAGAGAATAACTTGATGAAAATTGGCAAAGTACTGCAAATGAAAAGAGCAACGTGACTGAATTGTCAAAGGAATGCTGAGTCTTGTCTAGATCTCTCTATGGGGCTGCACTCTGTAGTTGTCTTATGGGGCATTCAGGTCACTAATGAGTCTGAGTCCTCGATATCAGTTTGACTGATCATGCTGGAGGTGTGAGGACTTACAGATGAAATACTGAAGGATTCATGGTTCATCCTATAAATCTTTTCTCCTGATACCTGTCTTTTTCCACTGGGAGTTTCAGTAGTTTACCAGACAGCGCTGAGCCCAAGTTTAGGGAATAGTTTGTGCTGTGAAGGCTTCGCTTTGTCCGTTGGCCAGCAGAAAGGTGAAAAGCAGGGAGGGTGAATCAGTAGGCAGGAGGAGTGTTGTATGAGTACAGATTGGCACTGCTTTTGGGGAAATAGGTAGGTTGCATTTTGGCTAGCCCCTCTTTAGGGGCTAGCATGCAGTGACTGCCTCTGCAATGTGAGCCAGTGGCTTAGCGTCACAGAGGACTGTGGAATTCTGTGTGTGTGTGTGCGTGTGCACGTTGGAGGAGTAACAAAATCTCCTGTGTCGTGTTGCGTTTCATTGATGTGTCTTGAGTGATTAAAACCACAAATTACAAGGGTGTGCACTCAGAGAACCGCTGCTCTGGAGAGCAAGGCTGTCTTGTGTTTTCCATAGTTCTTTTTGTGTGTGTTTTTGACACTTCATAGTGTGGTTTATTATACTTTGCTGCCCCATGAAAGATCAGGTGGGTTTTTTTGACACTAGAAAATCTTTTGCCCTGCTATCTGTATTTTGAAGTTTCTTTCTTCCTCTGCCTCTCAGTTCAGCATCTGTCTGAAGAGTGGCTGTACAGATATATTATCACTTTATCCAACAGTATCCCATGTCAACATTGAATTGGCTTGCATTATCTTACCACAAATTTCTAGCAGGTAGCTGGAACTTTTTAGGACCTGCTATGTAGGTGGGGTTAGTAGGTGATATATTAGCCTATTAAAGCAGAGGTGTTAAGACTTGCTTCTCTGAGTCACGTTAGCAGGAATCTGAAGCCTGATGAGACATGTGGGATAAGGTCATTTGTCCTGGATTTGGTTTGGTTTCCTTAAGCTGTTTTATGGAACAAAGTGTCTATTCTGAAGTTGTGTATCTGAGGAATCGGAGATTATCTGTTTTCCCCATTTATCAGGGCCTAGAGCATATGAAGGAACAGGTGGGAAATCCTTATCAGGAGGAGGTCAGTGCTTTCAAGTTAAGGATATGAGTTCTTATCTTCCCTGAGTTAATTTCTTACACAGTTAACAACTTTTTGAACTATATATCAGAGCTAAAAGAAATGGTTCTCTCTTCTATAACGTTACTGTCTTTTTGTGTTCTCAAAATTTTAGATGTGTTTAAGAAGGTGTATAACTTCTGCACAATGGCAAGGAAGGGATGATTAATACTGCCTAGCTTTTCTACGTAACTTTACATCAGTGGATTCAACTTGTTTTGTAAAAGAGCTTGCTCGCAGTATCTCTCTTAAACAGACATATACAGAGAGGAAGCAACCCACCTGTTCCAGACTGGAGAACAGAACTTGTATATGGGTTGAATAAATTCCAGGGCTATATCAACATTTTTCACCCTGTTTCTTATGTGTGAAATAGGTAGAAGAAAAGGATTGATTTGAAAAACAATGTAAACTTAGTTTACAGTCACATAATATGTATAGTTATGAAGTCAAGTTGAGGTAATGGGCTGCAGTCAGTTATTTGATAAGAGAGTACTCTGAATCACCACCTTTGCTCCTCCTTTGATGTAGTTTGTCCTCCAGGGCCATATTCTTAAGAGATGTCTTTTTTTACTTTTGCGTCTGGCTGAGAATCAGTTAGAATCTCTCTGTCCAAAGCTGTCCAGCTATGGTTGAATTCACTGTCTAAAGCTGTTTGTTTTTTAGCTCCAAGCAGTGGAACAGGTATATTTGAAATATTTTACCAGAGCTTGCTGTGACTGAGGAATTGTTGGGTTGGTAGCCCTTATTAGGAACCTTTTTTCCCCTACTCTTGAACTTAAGTATATTAACATAGTAAATTATTGTAATTTATGTCCACTCTAGCGTACTATCATAGAGTTTAATAAAATCATGTCAAACAAAGTGTCTCCTTCCTTTGTAATGACATGTAAAATGAATGTATTAAATTTCTGCAGCGCAGTAAAATAACACATTTTCTTTCCTTCCATGAGTTGTTCTAGGCAGGATCCAAAAGTGCTGAGCTAGGGTTTTGTTCATTTTGGCAGATCCTGCTGCGGTGGGAGCTGGACAGACAGGAAATGCAGGCCTCCAAGCTGATTCACAGAACAAATTTGGCCTGTGATTCTTCTTTTGCTTAGTAGAGATGTCTTTCTGACTCGGTATAATTGGTGATGTTCCTGGGTGTTGCGAAGAGGGAGGTACCAATGTCTTGAACTTATGCGAAGTAGCAAAGCCTCCTGGGGGAGTGGCTTGACTGTTCTGGTTGTGTTGCACCACTGTGGGAGCACGGAGCAAGGGAACAGAATATTCTAAGGCTACTTCTTTTACTTTGTCTTATCAGGTCTGCTGGACTGTTTTTCCTTTTGTCTTTTAGATTTGGCAAAGCCTCCAGTAAATGAACCGAGGGAACCGGAACAGTTTCTAATGCAGGCGCCCCAGGGAAATCCACTGCTGCTTTCCCACACCCTACAAGAGTTATTGAGCAAGGATAGTGTGCAGGTGGAGCTTATACCTGAGAAGAAGGGCCTTTTTCTGAAACATGTGGAATACGAGGTTTCCAGCAAGGTAATGTGAACAAGCATTGGTCTTGGTAAGAATGTATCGTCTTAAGAATGTCTGTGCAGTTGCTGTTGACAAAGTGTTGACTAATTTGATAGATATATTGGGTGATGCTGGTTTTGAGTAGCCCAGGTGTATGGGCTTGCTTTTAATGCAGTAGCACTATGCTTTCTTGACCTGGGCTTCTGCAGCATGGAGCCTCTTGTAACTGAGGTCTGATGGATGGTCTGCTAGTTTACTCACTTGAAACCTGATCTCTGTACAAGAGCAGGTGTGTAACATTGAAAACTCAGTGTTTTCGTAACAGATTGGTATAGGCTGGATATTTCAAACTATTTTGAGCTAGTGAAGAAATTGTATTAGCAGTGCTAAACTGAAATCCTTTATAAACAGAAAAGGTACTGCAAATCCTTCTGCACAGTCTACGCCACTTCCAGTTTACTTGCCCCAATCCTGACCTATAGGTTCTTCTCTTGTTATAAGGGAAGATTGAAGATGATGTATGTCTTTTCCTATTTATAGAGTGGCCAGTGAAATAGCTCTCCAGTAGCTTCTGTGTGGTTTTTTTTTTCAAGAAGAAATCTGTCCACTTCAAGGTAGACCATGAGCAATTTACTTCTCCCAGGCCACCAAAATGTCAGTTATTGAGTAGTGCTCAAATTGTTGTATTCATTGTTGTACATATTCAGTGACACGTTTGGGTCACTCGTCTGTAGTGATGTTGGGGGCTTTAGGTGTTTTAGATTGATGTCTGTAAGTTTGTCAAAGACTCTTGTGAGGGGGAAAGGGCAGACACAGTGAACGCTTCTGTGGGCTTTCCAGGACTCAATGTTTATTTTTGCCTGTGATTTCAGGGCTCAGGACTCTGTGACCCTGGTGGTCTCTCTAGGTTTTGAATTTAGCAACCTATTACCGATTCCTTTCAGTTGCTGTCATCTCTCCTACAGTTGTAGCTGTAGAATGATACTTCCTCAAAAAGAAGCATAGCTTGGCCTTGAGATTCGTCTAAGATCTGCAACACAAATCAACAATCAGATTTCAAAGCAGACAGAGGAAGGCCCTAGGGGCTGTGTCCATTGTGCTCCAGTTATATGCCTCATTGCTTTATTTTTGAAAATGTATAGTGCCACAGTAAGTGGTGGATGATGTGCAATGCAAATGTAGTGAGAAGGAGTATGGTGTTGTGCAGTCTTTCGTATTAGCTGCTCCAGTGGTTGAATTTGTGGTAATAGTATGTGGGGTTGTGGGTTATTTATTTATTTATTTATTTATTTTTAAAGGATTTCAACCTCCTAAGTGTCTTGTTCTAGCTGCTACCTAACTCCTTTTGGAATGAAAGAACAATTTCTTTGGCCTTTTCTGTGTATTGATTCAAGAAATGTAGAGTGAAGCACTAAGATTTTAAAGGAACTTTCAATCTTTTTTTATAGATCTAACATCAGTGAGAGGTCTCTCTTTCTCTTGTGAGGTTCATTTAAAACATCAGTCATTTGGGCTAATGCTTAACATGATCTAAGTCTGTTTTGCCATGTCTGGATTTGAAACTGATTTAGAGAAAGTTCCTAAGAGCTAGAGCTCAGGGACTTGCAGTACTTCAAGAAAGGAGGTCTCTCGAGCACTTTCAAGAGTGTTGGCCCCATTTCTAAATCTTCTATCTAAATTGGAAGACTGGAGAGCTGGAGGGAGTAATGGTATGGAACCACAGCAGATTTAGGGTTATTTGTAGTTTCTTGGGAAACCTCTTCCTCTCCATTTCATAGTCTCTTTCATCTTGTGCGTGAATGAAGTCTGACTTAAGTATGTAACTGAAAATCTTATTCTCAAAAAGACTGTATGTGGTGGATTGAGCCTGGCTGGATGCCAGGTGCCCACCAAAGCCACTCTATCACTGCGCTCCTCAGCTGGACGGGGGAGAGAAAACATAACGAAAGGCTCATGGGTCGAGATAAGGGCAGGGAAAGATCACTCAGCAATTACCATCACGGGCAAAACAGGCTTGACTTGGGGAAAATTAGTTTAATTTATTACCAATCAAACCAGAGAAGGGTACTGAGAAATGAAACTAAATCTTAAAACACCTTCCCCCCACCCCTCCCTTCTTTCCAGGTTTAACGTCACTCCCGATTTTCTCTCCCTCCTCCCCTCAGCTGCGCAGGAGGATGGGGAATGGAGGTTGGGGTCAATTCACACCCCCCTCCCTTCTTAACTCTGTTATCCCCAAGGCGCTGCCTCCATCACTGATGGGCTCAGCCTTGGCCAGTGGCAGCTCCATCTTGGAACCGGCTGGCATTGGCTCCATCAGACATGAGGGAAGCTTCTAACAGCTTCTCACAGAAGCCACCCCTGTAGCTCCCCTGCTACCAAAACCTTGCCACGCAAACCCAACACACTGTAGTTAGAAGAATGCCATCTCTATTCATAATCACAAGGTCGCTGCCTCTGGAGTCTTCTCCCTCCTTCCCACCACAAGGCCTCTAAAGAGAAGCGATATGTCGTTTCTGCAGTCTCGGAGTGTGGCTTCTTTCTTTTCTTCCTTTTGTTTTCAGTGCAGCTGATAGCAAAAAAAAAAAAATAATAATATGGAAATGCTGCTGATTGTCCAGCCTCTGTATTGATTTATTCTTCACCCTTAATTTCAGAGATTCAAATGCTCGGTCTACAGGCGATATAATGATTTTGTGGTGTTCCATGAGATGCTGCTTCAGAAGTTTCCATACCGTATGGTGCCAGCACTTCCACCAAAGAGGATGCTGGGAGGTAAACCTGGGTCTTTCTTTTGACTGGAGGGGTTGTGGTGCAAGCATGATCAAGGTGATACTGTTGAAAAGAAATGTTTAATAGATCGAAAGTCTTTGCTTCTGCTTGGCTCAGAAAAAAACTTTGAGGTTATAATACACAATTTGGAGGTGTGAATAACTGCCATGCTAGAAATTCCCTATAGGTAAGACATTAATGTAAAATTTCAGTGGGGTTTTTTACTGTGGAAGTTCAGTATCTAATGACTTTTTTGGTAGGATTTGAGGTAAGGTCTGGTGTGAGATTCTACCAGAGCATGGCAGAGTTGCAGGTACTGTTTTTAGGAAGATAAGTTATGATGATCGGTGCTGTAGTGCTATGAGTGTAGAATTACTACCACACTGTTGAACAGTAGTGTGTTGTTTTGTGAAGTGTTCAGAACAGAAAAGACTTGTGGAAATCCCGTTGTTTTTCTATAGCGAGAGAAGAATAAAGATTTTTTTAAAAAAATAAAAATCTATATTAAAAAGCTTAAAACTGCAGAGGAGCTGATTGTGTAAAACCAGCAAAATTGCTTCTCCAATGAGAGTATACTTGATGCTGTTGAGTTAATGTAGGGTCCTGATCTCACACTCACCTAAAAAGGACTGGTGAACAGTGATGTTATGTGAACAGCTTCAGCACTGCCTGTTATAGTATTACTTTGCACAGAAGCCTTATGATACAGGCAATAGTAATTACACTTTCTCAGTTTATATACAAAAAGATGTCTTTCTGGCAGATGAACCAACTGCCTTAAAGTAGCAATCACCCTTGGTTTTTTTCTGTTCTAAAAAGGAGTTTGTTGATCTGCGTAGGATAACCAGAAACTAAAAACTGAGGCTGGAATCAGAGTATCAGTTCATTCAAGTATATTTTAGCTGTTAGAATAGAAACCAATGAGGTACTCCAAGACTGAAAGAATATCAAAGGTCTTTCAGGTATGTTTTTCACTAATCTGAAATATTCGCACTGGTTTTTAACTTTTATTATTTCAAATGTTACATAACTGTATAAAATCCTGTCTTGATTTGTACTTTACCTGTGAAAGAACAAGATTTTCACTGTCTTGTCTCCTGCCCATGCTGCTAAGCTTACCATGTTTCAGTAAATTTATTTTAGTCAAGGAGTCCATGTATTGCCACAGGAAAGAGGAACTGGTAAACAGTGAGCAGAGTGGGATGTATAGTGAACTGGAACAAAGCGAAATAGTAGTGCTGAAAAGCTTCAATGGTCATATATTCTTGTGATGGAATGTAAATTGTGCAGACCTTTCTTTCGGAGTTGCGAAAACCTATTTATTGAATTTGACCTGATTCAGTGTTCTCAGCCGGAATTTCCAGAATTTCCACTTCATGCAACATCTGTAAGCAAAGTGACCATCTCTGATTGATCTTGGTGGAGAGAAGATGATTGAAAGAAGCTACCAATATATATCATTTGTCAGTCACTGTTACTTCCTTGCCTTGCCGGTGTTGGTATTTCTGTGTATTCCTCGGTGCATTTCTTAGCATAGATATCATATGTTCAAGAAAAAACTGATAGGATTAGTTCCTAAACTGTGCTAGGAGTACAGTCCTTATACAGTCCAAAACTGTGTTAAGGCAGAGAGTGATGATTGCCTTTAGTCCAGTGACTCTGCATATAGAAAAGCTGTGTAAGTGGTCTTAATAGGTTAACGACAAACAGGAAAAAGGAAATGGAATGGGTAGTTCTTGTTTCTGAGTAGGCTAATGGACTGACAAATGGAATTGCAGGACACAGGATTTGATGGATTAGTATAGACGTGTGACTTGTGCAACCTCCTTAGTCCCAGAGCCAGATGGGCAAAGCTATGTGCGTTTTATACTTGGTATGCTCCTCTACTAAGTTACACTCTTATTTTCATGATTGTCTACTTTTGTCCATCTGTCAGATGAAGAAAGATTGATCATCTGCTCTGCTTATTTTGGAGGACAGTAGCAAACTGAGGCAGATCATGTAGGAAGTGAGTAGGTAACTTAGAAATCTCCATGTAGGCCAAAGTATGAACAATGCAAAATCAAGATCTGCAACCCTAATGACAGAAAAGTCATTTGATGGGTGATACTGTGCTAAGAATCATTGTAGAGAGTTCATGCAGCCAGCAAACTCCCAACTTAAAACTGAGGCAAAAGAGGAATACCCTTTCATGGTATGAGTATTGTCATGGATACGAGCATTTCTTTAATTTTGTTCTGTGCTGCTTTCTTTTCCTTCGATCTTATTTTAGTTTAATTTTTCATCTTTCCTGAAAAACTACAGGAATTTTGATTTACTGCTTTACTGCAATATTGCCAGATTGAAATTCTTCCTGTTTCAGGAAGACGAGTGGAACTTTTTTAGTTTGACAAGTAAGGATTCTGGATGGATGTACTGCAGATTGCTGTGCAGGTCTTCCAAAATACTTCTGACATCTTGCATGAAGAAGATGGGTATTGAATAAACAACTAAAAAAAAAAAAGCCCCTTTATTCTCCCTCTAGCCCCAAAATACTTAGAAGTGTGGAGGAGGGACAGATGAGGGTACAGCACACTGAAGCTAATTCTTCAGCATAGTGAGCAAAAAAACCCTTAATTATTTGTGGGGTGATCACTTTGCAAGTGGCAGTGATCTTTGCAGTGACAAGAAGCAGTGTGTTGTGTTGCATTTCCCAGGAATCATGAAGAGACTGAGATCCCCTCTGGCAACCAGCTGTGGAATTGATTCAGAGGAAGAAGAATCTTTGTATGCCCACAGTTTGTAAGTGGAGGCTTCAGTTCTTAGACTTGGTTGTTCGTCCTGCTTACCTGCCCCCCCCTGTGGAAATAACCACACAGAAGTATGTATGCTGGATTTCAGTCAAGAACCACTTGAAGGAATACTTGATCTGATGGTCAATCCAAAAGATCTGTTTTAGGGAGCTGACAGACTATAGGTAACCATTCTTTGATTTTGTTGCAGTGCTTTATCAAGGGTTATAAGTACAAGGAAATCGTTGGACTGAGTGTTTTCTTTTTTCTCTTTCTGAGCAGCTGTAACGTGTGGTACGTTAACTGAAATTTAATGTTTCTTCCTGTAGCTGATCGAGAATTCATAGAATCTAGGAGGAGAGCGCTGAAGCGTTTCATAAACCTGGTGGCTCGACATCCCCCTTTCTCAGAAGATGTGCTCTTGAAACTCTTTCTGTCGTTCAGTGGCTCAGTGAGTACTTGTTAGCAATAGTCTCGAGTTTGCATGTCTTCCTGTAACTGCTTCACTGGGCATAGAGTTCAGAATTGCTTTTGACCTACCCGTGTTTGCTCCCTATGATGAGGAGAATTTTTTCTCAGTGGGTATTTCTACAGCTGGAAAGTGGAAGGTAATTTCACTCAATGCCAGGAGTATAGTGTTTTGAAAATGATAACTGTTCTTACGGGAATACATATTATGCTTTTCCTTGAATTAAACCCAACCTGGGTAAAGCTGTATCTGCCAAGTTGGGCCTTACTATTACAATGTCTGAGACCTGTATGAACTGCCTGTGTGTTACTTAGTTCTTTCCCGCTCATCTGATTCTATATCTTCTCCAGGATGTACAGAATAAGCTAAGAGAGTTGGTCCAGGGAGTAGGAGATGAGTTTATGACCTGCAGGTTAGCTACCCAGGCCAAGGTATGTATATGAATTTCTTGCAACATATTATTCTGATTTAAATGGCTCTCTCCTCTAGGTGGATCAGTTATGGCATTTGTTGAATGATGGAGACCTTAGGTAGGAGAGAGTTGTTTCCAAAGTTTGAAGGACTCCTTAAACTTCTAGTTTTATTGAAAAAATCAAATAAATACTTGACTCTTAAGGGACTGATATTTCTAGCTAAATGCTGGTTCATTAATATGATAAAGATTAAACAATGAATCCTGCTCAGAACATGTTTCTCAGTAATTATTTGTACTTGCATAACAAACAAATGCACATACTGCACAATTTGAAAGCTGGTATATAGATTGATGTCTTCTCCATGTGTTCATGCTGTCGTTCTGTCTGTTGTCTTCTTCCTATAGCAGAGTAATTTGGACTGTTACAGAGAAGTTAGTTATAAGTTCTCCATGTATCTGTTTATCCCAGTGATTAGTGCTATGGCAAGTTTTAAATATATATTCACTGTGTTCATTGAGCAATTTTAAAGCAAGTTGTTATTCAGGTTCCTGCAATGCTAGCAGAAGGTTTTGCAACTGGAGCTTAATTCAGGCTTATACCGGCGATACACAGGTCAAAAAGAGCTGAACTTTAAGTGCATGCTTGACTTTGCCAGGCTGGCAGTTAGTAGCAGCATCAGATCAGAACCTGTGAGCTTGAAACCTCACATACCCTGTTTTAACTGCATAGTAGAATTGCAGATTTGCCAACTCTGTCTACACCCAGTATTTGAACCTCTTTCTGCCTCTGGAAATTAGGGTTGTTTGTATGACATCTGACTTGGACACCTAAATTGTGAAGCTAATCTATTCAGGGTTGTTACAGCATGGCGTGAGAGAGCGAGCACAAGAGGGAAACCTGTCTCTCTCTGCTGAGTGTATGATGTGCCCACAATTAACATATGTGAATGTGCCTCTGATTTGTCCACTAGTTAACCTCTCTTGCACTTCTTCAGGACTTCCTTCCAGCTGACATACAGGCCCAGTTTGCTGCCAGCAGGGAACTCATCAGAAATATTTATAATAGCTTTTATAAGCTTCGGGACCGTGCAGAGAGGATAGCTTCTCGAGCCATTGATAATGCCTCAGATCTTCTCGTATTTGGAAAGGAGCTAAGGTAGGTTGGGAGAAAGAGGATTTGCTAATGTGAACGTTCCTACTGTTGTTTCAGAACTCAAAACTGTTGTAAGGTTTACTTGCAAATGATCTGGTAAGACTGGATATTTCAATGCATGCTGTAGGTCATAATAAAATTTTTCCTGCTATGAAAGAGGAAAATGCATGCTTTCCACTAAGGCTGCATTCCATAGAGCAAGAGAAAAGAAAAGACAAAAACATTGACTGGTACTGGTTTTATTGTCTCTTCCCCCAGTATATCCACAGCTCTACATTTGTGATTGTGCAGTAATAGCTCAGCACTGTGAGCTAACCAGATTTGAAACTCTGAACTGCTCTCTGCAAATAAGTGTATCTACTTAGTGGAGTTTGTCTCCTAGATTTGAATACTACTTCTCTCTCCTAGTGCTTTGGGCTCAGACACTACACCGCTTCCATCCTGGGCTGCTTTGAATAATAGCACATGGGGGACTCTGAAACAAGCCTTGAAGGGTCTGTCTGTTGAATTTGCACTTCTGGCAGATAAGGCTGTGCAGCAGGTGAGTTCTTTACCTTTTTTCTTTTTTTTTTTTTTTTTTTTCCCTGTAAAATGAAGGAAGTGCATTGCTGCCTTGAATCATCTTAAATCATGAGTTCTGTGAACATAGGTACTTAAAGAGTTAAGAGGGAGATTGTAGTCTAAACTCACATCTTCAACCGTGAACTTGCTTTTTCAAGCTTGAATGAAAAACCTGAACTGTTTTTAAATGGGAAAAAGTATAATGGGCAAGAGAAAGGAGGGAAAAGCCTGCTTTCTTTTTTTAATGTCATAATGGTTCTTGGACAAGTTAAGTTACACTACTATACTGAGCTGTCAAAGTCCTGTGTTCTCTCTTATTAATTGCTACAGAGAATCCAGAAGAAGTTATTTCTGAATTAAATTTTGACGTTCATGTACTGAAACATTACATGAGAGTCATTCAGACAGAAGCAGCATATTCCTGTGTAAGTGTGCAGTGTGATAATGACTGTTAGAATAATGTGAGAACACGACAGTCTGGGAAGGAAAAGTAATAGTTTTGTCTTCACTTGTCTTCATCTCATTGTGTTAAAATACTCACCATGCTTTACTAGATCAGTCAGACCAGGTCTTTTTCGCCAGAGTTTATGCTCCAGAGAGCTCTATTGATGGAGGAAGAAAAGACAGTATTTAGTAAAATAAAAAAACAAGAAGTGAAATTTGGCTCGATGTCTCATCTCTGCCTTCTCACGCATGAACTATTATGGGGAACATGCAGGTATTTATAGCTTTAATGGATTAGTTATCTTGTAAGAAGGGAGGATGAAAGATTGGAGGAATCTGCAAGAGCAAGAAATTCCAGGCAGAGAGGGCTGAAAGGACTGACACACAGGACTGTGAAACTAACTCCTCTTGTTATAATGATCAGTCAATTGGAAAAGCTGTTCCTGCTCCAGTCAGATCTTTGTTCTGCGTACTGAAGACTAAACACTCCAGTGCTGTCTGAAAGATTTTTGATGCAGTTGTGTAAGCGTTGATGTGCCCTTGGAGAATACAGCGGAGGGCCTGCATGGTGTAAGGATGTGAAGAACCTTGATGTCAGTTCTTGCCAGGCTTACATAAAATGTACTTTTTTCCTTGTTTTCTAGGGTAAACAGGAAGAGAATGATGTGGTGGAGAAGCTGAACCTTTTCCTGGATTTACTCCAGTCCTATAAAGTGAGCTCTGCTGTTCTTCTGCCAATGAGAAAGTTGTTTAGAGCGAGCTTGTGCTCTTTAGAGGATGTAACGCCAACTGGATGGAAAACTAACTGGGAGGCCAGTTCAGAGGCAAACTGGGCATCTGGCAGAGGGAGAGGAGTGGCCGTAGCTAGCTCTATAGCCTTACTGATCAGCTCAGCTTGTGATGAGAACTTGCCAAGCAGCAAACCCTGCAAGGAATTTAAAAATATGACTGCTTGAACTATATGGATCAGCTAACTTTTTTTCCACATTTGACTGCTTTTGAGTCAAAGCAGTGAATTAGATCGCTACTGATTTGTTCATGGAGACATAAGTTCAATTACAAACGAAAGAATTTTTGTTAATAGTAATCTTTCAGTCAAAGGCACTTTTTTTTAGAAGCACCTGCTGAAACTGTATGTGGCAGCCTCTCTTGACATTCCCAGGCCTGGACTGAAGTAGAAGGACACTAGCAAGCTCTTAGCACAGTTAATTACCAGCACTTAATATTGAGAAGGGCACAAAAGATAAGAGGCCTGATAAGATCCAAAATGTTGACAGAAGTGGTGCTCCAGATTGCTTCTTAAGCTCCCTGATCTGGGTCCAAGCAGTTCTGTTTCTTGAATTCTTAGCTGCCAGCATATTTTAACTGTCTTGAAAACTAAGAAACAAAAATCTTCAGCATAAAAATTACGTAAAGCGTGAAAATGTGTTTGTGTTCCTGATGTACTTGGCTTGCGTGCTTGCTGTCTCTTAGCTTCCACTAAGTACCTGTTTTTTCCTTTTCCCGTGAAGGACCTGTGTGAAAGACATGAGAAGGGGGTATTGCACAAGCACCAGCGAGCATTGCATAAGTACAGCATGATGAAGAAGCAGATGATGAGTGCCACTGTGCAGAACAAAGAACCAGAATCGGTGGAGCAATTGGAGTCTCGGATTGTGGAGGTAGGGCAGATGCCTGGGAGAGCAAAGGGTGGTACTGGACTCTTACAATGGTGCCGCTATGTAGCTCAGTCATATTTGCAGAAAGTCATTAGGCTGAAAGGGTAACCTGTGCTTGTGGTAATTTGAGCTACCTGCTGTGCTACACGGAAAATGTATTTGTTTTCCCCAGCATTTATTACTGGCTCTTTGGCAACATGTCATTTGCAGGAGCTGTGGAAAGCAACAGTCTGCACGATGGAAAGTGCAGTTGCTGCCATATCAAATGGGTCCTGGAACTGCCTTATTAGGTTTTTGGTGTGTGTTTGAATTGCTAGTGTGGTGAGGAATGCTGTTTTCTCCTGCTGCAAGTGAACCTCTGTGGCACTCTTTTCCTGGCAATGGATTTCACGGAGTTGTTCTTCTTTCAGCAAGAAAATGCAATCCTAACTATGGAGCTGCGGAATTACTTCTCTCTGTATTGCCTGCATCAGGAGACACAGCTTATCCACATCTATCTGCCTCTCACATCTCACATTTTGGGGGCCTTTGTCAACTCCCAGATCCAGGGTCACAAAGAGGTGAGTTCTTCTGGATTGTATTCTTTTTAGCCAGATCCGAATGAGAATTTGAATGTATTTGTTTTCACCCGTGGGCCTTCCTCCTCTAATCATCTGTCCAGCTGGTGGGATCTTTGATAACTTCTTAAGAAGTCACCTAAGGTCTTTCCAGTTTAGGGTGAGGATCAAGGCTGGCCTCTAACTGCTCTAAAAGACTGTATCTTCTTGCAGCAAGTTGCTGTGGTTTTTAGTGGGTGTGGTTTTTTTGTTTGGTTGGTTTTTTGTTTGTTTGGGGAGTTTTTTTTGTGTCGTGTTTTTGTTTTTGATTTGCTTTTTTGTGCTTGTTTTTGTTTTTTTTTTTTTTTGTTCTGGTTTTTTTTTTTTTTTTTACTTCTCTCATCTGCAGATGGCCTTACCCTACAGGTAGTTGATTCAAGACCCAACCATTAAATAACTGGCTGTTCTGAAATGAATGATGTGTGTTTGCTAGATTAATCTGTTTTTTGTTGTGCTATGCAGAAATTATACGACAAGGAACAACTTCCTTGTTTTTGCTCCACATCCAAGAGCTCCCTTTTGTTAACCCCTAAATATGACCTTCAGCATTCCCCATGTACAGACTTTCTTGCATTTGTTATATTAGAAAAGTCTCTTGTCCTTCAGCTCCCTTCCTTCCCTTCAGTGAGGAATTTGACCAAGGTATGGGAAATCTCCCTTCCATGTATGCTCAGTAAGATGTTGAGAGCGCTGCGTTATAGCACCAGTCTGAAAGGGACAATCTGGGTCTGTTGGACTTCCCCAAAGTACTTCAGCAAATTTGTGTTGTGCTTTTGAGTACTCTGAAACTGCTGCTAAAATACAGTGTGGTGAGATGATTACCTACCTTGTTGTCATATCTATTTCCTCTCCTTTTCCACTCACAGATGAGTAAAGTTTGGAATGAATTGAAGCCGAAGTTGAGCTGCCTCTTCGTGGGATCTAGCAGTATGCCAACTCCACCATTGTCACCTCCAGAGGGAAACTTCTTCTCCAATTAATGCTCTGAGCATCTAGCATAGAGCAAGAAGTGCAGCCAATGAAGGGGTGGGACCTCTACCTCCAGATGTTAGAATGAATCCTCCAGCTTGTGGTTTTTTTTTTGTTTTTTTTTTTTAATAGTGCTGCTTTGAGCTGCTCTCTGATTTAGACAGACTGGATGTGGGGCAGAACATACGGAGACAATCTCTTAATTTTGAAATGCTCTGGGACAGAGCTGATGTTCATTATACTACAGTCACTCTTCATGGGGTCAGGATGTGACCTGGTGCCGTGAGTGCTGCAGTGTTGTTGCTGGTGCCTCTGCACCTTGTACTAACAGTACTCCAGTAATGTTTGTCTGCACACATGGTGACACATCTCTGCACATCTTTGAAGTGCCGACATCAACAGAATATCTGAAGCACTTCCTTGTAGTAGAGGTGGATTGCCCTTTAAGCTTGGGAGGGCCTGTGTTAGGACATGTGTGCATCAGGGAAGCTGAAAGCCATCCCCCATCCCATTGATAGGTGTCTGGATTTGATTTCTTACTGCTAGACCTTAGCACAAAATACATGAATGAAGTGGTTGGATTCGCTAACCCAGCTGGGTAGAGGTCAGTGCTGCTGTGTGACGGTGATTTTTCCCAGTGAGGCCAGGCAGACTGGATTGTCTGGGCGTTTCAGCTAATGGTTGCAGGGCAGCCTAGGGACTTACCCATATTTTTCAGTTTGGGGCCAAAGACAACTGGATTCAGGAACTCAGAGGAGTTTGCCTGGCTAAATGAGAGGATAATTGAATAAAACACTGAGTTGTGAACCACTCATACTATACGAGCAGAACAGCTACAAGGTAGCTTGTTTATTTTCTTCTGGAGGTTCTGACATCCATCTGTTGAGTAGCTGTTCAGTACTATTGGGGAGCTGCTGACCCAAAGGCTGGTATTTTGTTTGGTCTAGTATCAGATGAAGTATCCCGGGACATAATGCTGATACAGTTCATTAGCAAAAAAATCGGTATTTATCAGGATGTTACTGTCATTCTTTTTTCTGGCTGTGGGTAGCATTGGAGCGTGTTTGTGAAGAGGAGAAGACAATTAAGTGACAGTTCTCTCTCTCTCAAAATAGCACGGTCCTTGGTAATGGGGTTTTCAGAATGATTTGTGATTGTGATAAAGGGACTGAACGTTGTCCATGTTTCACTTTGTATCTCTGGTGACTTTCGCTGACGAGGCAAAGGGTAGGAGGAGAACTTGCATGTCATGTTACCTTAGGGGAAATTGTGCATATCCTCCAGAGAAACTGATAATTGAAGAAACTGCAAACGTATGCAGCGAAACTCTACGCGAACAGGGCTCCCCTGAACCTAACTTCTCTGAGGCCAAAATAGCTGCCAAAGGGGAATTTGAGACTTGGCTTTTTAGTGTTTTCTTTGAGGGGGTAAAAAGGAAACACATTAACAAGGATGGGTGCTCACTGTCAGACTGGAACCGTTACAGTATTTTCCCATTGGGGAACTTCCCTGTTAGCAGGAAATATATTTAAATCCTCCAATCACAAAGGTGATTTTCCTTTTTTTTCCTTTTTTTTTATTTAGAAAATTCAGTGCAACATTAAGCTCTTCCTAGTGCGGGTGGAAATTATGGGTTAGTTTCTTCAGCTGGAAGCAAGATATTAAGTTACTTGCCCAGTTTCATGAGGCAGGCATAACCATTACACGCACCCCTCAAAATGTGGTGAAGTGCATTTATATGGGTGAATTTCTTGGGTGCTGGGCCTTAAGGAGTGTGCAAGGTGTCTTGTTTAACAACCTTGCTCAGAATGTGTTATTAAGAGCTTTTTATAGGAATTAAAATGTTAACCCTCTTCTGAGTGTTTCCTCCCGCATATTGGCTTTGTCCAGTGAGACAGGTTAACTGCAAACGGCTGTGACAGATTTGATTCTCTCTCCTGAAGAAAAGATTCTGCTCACAAGCCACAGCAAATTGGCTGGAGAGGGAAATGTTTCCACAGTACAGTAACAAAGAAGATATTATCTCAAGAATGGCACAAAAGGTTTTTCTGCTTAACCTTGTCTTGATGAGGAAGATAGTTTGTGGTTAAAGTGCAGAAGGCGTGTTACTGTATTTTTAGATGCTCTTCACTCTTAGCATCTTTAGAAGGTGCTGGCTGGTTATGGCCGGTCATTTGCTTAGTCTTAATACCCATCCTCTCTCATTTAGCCTTGTTTGCCTGATGTGGTGAACAGTCAAATTTAGAAAATACTGTATATTTTGGGGCAAGATCTGGTATCTATGTGATGGATCTTCCGCGTAACTTTTCTGGCCAGGGTAGATGACTGGGCTATGTTCTGTAGGAGCACTTGCAAAGTATTAGCTTGAATGGAACTTTGCGCTTCTTGCCTTTAGAAAAAAGGTACAATTTTGGACTTTAAAAACAAAAAACAAACATCAAAACCACATTTGGGCTTTAGACTAACTCCTCTTTCCTGTACTCCTTCAAAGCAAGAATTCTACAATCCAAATGCAGAGACTGAAATAATGGTAAGCACAGACCACATGACCTATGAAGAAACTGGAATGATGTTGTTTTGAGAAAACACCCGTTCCTCCATTGTCAGCCCTTGCCTCTTTGAGGAGAGCAGTTTTGGGGGTGGGGTTCTCTTGTTTTGATTTTACTCTCTTCACCTAATATTTTTGAGAACATAGGCCTAGTATTCCCAAAGCTGATAGAGCTAATGGCACTTTCAGAGTTTATTTCATACTGGACTGTCAAGCTTCTGTCTCATTCCTAAATACATCCATGCACTATTTCATATGATCCTTAGTTTGCAAACCTTATTTTTGGGAGACTGGTCAGTGTGCAAATAGCACTATTACGTTTACCTCAGTATGTGAGGGATTTCCTTACTGTATTTGTTCTGTTTAGTTTAGGGATCTGTCAGACTTGGAAGCAGCATCCAGTACAGCTTCCTTCCTCTAGAGGAATGCACCAGGGAATCAATCAAGCTGACTTCGGTTGTCTGTCTCCCTGAGTCAATGTAGTGAAAATGGTTCTCACCTCCATGCTATTGCCTTCTGCAGCAAACAGCCTAGCTATATGCAAGGGTGAGAAGAAGACTTAATGAAGTTGGTTCCATTGCTGATAGCTGGGTAGACTGCAATAAACACTAATCAAATCAGAAGACTAACAGAAGAGTGTGTGCTGCCTATCCAAGAGCCAATGCTCCTGTAAGATGTAGCGCCAAAGAGTTAACGTGCCTTCTTGAATGGAAGCTTTCTGTGTATTGCTTGAGGTCACGGGGACTTTCACGTGTTCAAAATAGTAATGGTAGAAAAGGCCTCCAATCTTTCCGTCACTGTCTCTCAAATCTGTCGTGGAGATACCAGGGTAGTAAACAGCTGAGAACCTGAGACTTTGCCTGAAAATTGTTTTCTCAAAAGGGCTATATGTTTTTGTCACTCCTGAGGTCTCCTCTGCTTCAAGCTGTGAAGTGGCAATATACAGGCTTTTTGACCAGTATTGTGTTGAAAGGCTTTCCAAGCTATATTTACAATACAACCCTAATCTTTGATCCTTTCCCTCTCCTTCCATCTTCCTTGCCAGTTGCTCCTCCTAAATTGTAACATTTTCAACAGTGCCTTGCTGCATTCTAGTGCTTTTACTCTTCGACTTTGATCAAGGGTGTAATTCCTGGAATGTGTAACAGGCTGATTTACAATCTTCAGTTTGTGCTGTTTCCTAAAAGACAAAGATCACCAGCTGGGGACAGAACTTTTTAAAAACATGTTGGTCTGCACAACTGCAGCAGGAGCAATAATGTCACTACTTTGACATGAGCTAAAAGTCAGCGCCGGTGAAAGGATCTTCATAAAAGGATTGAACTGGCTGCAGAAGAGAGGATAGCAAATAGAAGTACAAGCCCGACCTGCACTTGTTCTTTTCCTACCTAAACTCCTCGAGGAACAGAAAGTAATTTGCGCAGTCTCTCTCTCCCACCATGCAATTTAGTGTTTCCACAAGGAAATAAATCAGGATAACATAACAGGTATTGGCTGCCAGTCGCTCCCTTTCCTACCACGCAGTAGAGTCTCATGCCCTGTTACAAGCTACCTATCCCCTTGTGCTTATTTTCTCTCCTCTACTTTCCTTGAGCCGTTCTCTCCATGAGAACAGCCAGAAATCCTTACTGCTGTGTCAGAAGCAGAGGTAAGTATCAAGTAACTTGGTGTGCAGCACAGAAAGAAAAGGATGAGTCTAAGGTGTTAACTCTTATCCTCTGAGTCTGAGCTGTGGCTTACTGAGCATATGAAGAAGGGCAGTTTTGAGTGGTATAAATTATTCAGAACTGCTGGAGGGAGACAAGAAACAATCTTGTTCAGAGGGTGTGAATTTTGCCTGCCTGGAATATCCTGTATCTTTGCTTTGCTCAAATAGCCTTATGTATGAAGCACTTTATCCAAATGCAGGAATTAAAGAACTATTATTACAGCTGGTAGACTGGAAATGTTTACAGATCCTATATTACATTCCAAGATTCTATCTGTAAGTGTTATATGTGTTTGTAAAAGTGTTTAAAAAACAAAACAAAACTTGTGTAAGAAGTTACATATGCGATGTGTTATTTCTAGCACAGTTTGATTAAGCTTTTGCTGCCCAGCACGCTGAGTTGGGCTGAACCTGAATGCTGAACTGACATGTGGCAAAGCTTGCAGCCACAGGTGATGGCGCTTTGCAACATGGACTTGCTGAACATTGATTTTTGTGTAGTGTATCTTTACCTGAAATGCTCAAAACAGTTCAAGTTCATGGCAGGAGCTGCCAGAGTGAAAGCAAGGCTTGAACAGTGTCATACTACCTCTGACTTTGTTTTCATAACTCCTGTAAGCTTACGCTACCTTCAGCTGGAGAATCCTGAAGGAATCTCTACCTAAACTTTTCAAAAGGCTTTCTCAGTGCTGGTCAAGCCTCACCTTGTCCCAGGAAGTAATGCTGAATAGGGAACTGTATAGAAACTGGCAGAGAGAAGGTACTTAATGGATTCTGCTGTATCACAGTCCTTCACGTTTCTGTGAAAGGAAGCCAACTCCTGAAAGGCCTTTAAACAGCCTAGAAGCTAGCCATCTGTTTACAACAGAACAACACATGCTTTTACTAAAAAATATTTTTAATCTTTTAAAAACATTGCCAGCCACAAGGGAAAAGCCTAGAGAATTACCCACCTCTGAAGAAAAGGGTTAACGCTAAGTTTTTAATAGTTGTGATCACATAACCACTAAAGTGTACCACAGCTAGGGACTTCACAGCATGGAAAATCTCATTACTTTTATTTCTGCTCTAAGAAACCCCCTTATTTTCCTTACTACCCAGTGACTTGGCAAATAAAGTCTCCTTTGCAGGAAAGTTGAGAAAGGAAACCCTTAAAAGTAGTGCTGATGGTGTTCTAGCCCAATGTGGGCAGCAGCACGTGGGCTGAACGCTTCTGTTTTCTTAAACTTCCTCCACTTCTTGCAGGGTGTGCTCCAGGATAGTGTCTTGTCCTTGGAACTTAAAATAGCCACGAAACAACTTTTTCTGAAGCAGCAGGGGAAACCAATAGATATCATCTGCCCACATGTGACTGAACGGCACCTCATCCAGCTGAAACCACTGTGGACGCATTTCTGGTGGGAGAAAACAAAAGAACTTTTGCATGAGATTTTTGGGTTTTTTGCTGCCTAGACATTGAGTCAACAAGCAGCTCCCCTCTACAGCCCAGCTGCCTCCCTTCTCAAAGGGATTTAGGCATGAATAGTTCTGCATTTCTTAAGAGCAGTACTGTGTCAGAAGAGAATATGCATTGTTCTTTCCCCTCCGCTAGCTACCTACCATCACTTTCTGTTGGCTCCCCGTGAAAATGATCTGCCCGGAAAATGTGAACATCCATGAGTTCCGAGTTGCCCACAAATTCAAATGTGATCTGACCCATCTTCTGCAAGGTGTCCACAGTCAGTCCACTCTCCTCCAGGAGCTCCCTGCACAAGAAATAAAACTTCTTTACATGGAAGCGAGCAGTGGGAGAACAAAAGAGAGGTTGTTAGCTTTACTTGCACATTCAAAACACTTCCAGTGAACCAGAGGTGAAAGCTGCACCTGTAAAACCAAGCAGGGCACAGCAGAGTTCTGGCTTGCGTCAAACTATTAGCCTACTTACACCACCGTGGGGCCAGGTCAGACTGGCTCCTGTGTTATTTCACGCTCCTAAAGGCTGGTAGGACAATAGTCTATGTTGGAAGGGGAAAATTCAGGAAAATTGTGTAGTATAATTTACTCTCCTTGCAACACAATGATCTTTTCTGAGATCAGTTACTAGGGTGCTAACGGTCATGTGAGGGTAGCTGGATGTAGCTTAAGAACTCCTGAGATACATTTTATTTAGACAGGCAAAAGGCTTTGCCAACCTCAAGCTAAAGCTTTCATAATTGTGGGGAAGCAGGTAATGAATACTAGAACATCTGTACTTGCTACAAAATGAGCTACTTCTGAGGCTAACTGAAGCTTATTTAAATAACACTATACATAACATAATTTGCACACAGAACATTAGGAATACTGTCTCCCATTCAAATGCCATATAAAAACCACAAAGCAATTGTGTAAACTTCCCATTTCTGCTCCTTGGAAGCACATTTGGCATAGCGAGAGGCTAGGAGGCAAGGCTTTTAAGAGCACTTTGAGAGACTTGCCAGACGGTTCTTTTCCATGTATCGCCATGCACAACTGCTTGAAGCACGTTCAATTACTTGCTCTGTTTATGCTATGCACTTAGGGCTTTTTTTATTTTTACCTACTGTAATAGAATTAGCATAGCTTGAAGTTAGTCATGGTGTTTCTAATGTACAAAAATAGGGAATACTTTGAAACAGTGTATCTTCAGTTAAGGTTAATAATTAATGTAGTTGCATATTTGGCAGTAACTTAACAATTTTAAAATGTAATGGAAATGATCTTTAAGGCTCCAGCTTGCTTTGGCATCAATTTCATGGATCCTATCCTTCAGAATTATATTCCAACTTAATGTCTTAGCTAATTTTAGTTTATCTCCCCGAGAAACTATCTATGTCTAAAACAGAGGCAGTTTTCCATCAACAAAGCTAAAAGCCTTGTTTTACAGGCTGTGGTAATTGAACAATAAAGCACAGCAGTGCTATGGTTCTCCAAGCAATTTATCTGTCACCTGTTTTGCTCTATATATTAAGTGGAAAGATTACAGGTAGCAAACTAGAAATAATGAACTAGCGAAATGCTCCCCTTACAAGATGTGCCACTGAGGACCTGTGGGTGCCCCAGTGCTCATGGGAATGTGGCATACTCAGTGGAGTATAGAAATCTTACTGATGCAGGACACTTTTGTTCATGTTTTAGCCTAATATTTAACTATCTGTGCTGTGAGGACACTTCATGCCTTGTGCCTCTGCAAACGCAACCGAGACAGTGCAACACGGAACCACAGCATAATACCTCAGCTCCGAAGACGGAGCCGAGGTGGTGCAAGTTAAATTTGATACAGACTGTGTTATGCTTCCTGGAGGAGAGCTGCACCCCGAGGCAGTGCTGCAACGGTGGTGTTCCCACCAGGACAGTGGGCTGTGTGCCTAGCTGGCCCTGGCTCCGGGGACTGCTTCCTGCTCAGTTGACCTCAGATGGAATTGGTTGTGTCATTCTGCAATAAACTCCTGCAGCTATGTCGAAAGGGATGAGGATTGGACTGTTCCACAGCAGAGAGCAGCAGGTGCTGGCTGTGTTGTGGCATGTTGCACTGAAATCGATGAGACTTTCATCACTTGACATCTCGTATGGATAAAACTCCGGTTTCTAACTCCAGGCTAGCACAGATAAACACACACCTAGGAAATTAAATGCTAAATTAAATCATTAGATTTACACCACAGTCAGTAACAATGTAAGCCTAGCAAATGAAGGCCTGATTTAAGTAACAAAACTGATCTCCCTCCCTCCACTCAGAGACGATAAATTACACAAAAAGCCATGATGTGTCAGGTACGTTAACACCGTGCACTGCTGGGTGCACATCTGTGTAGAGGACTCTTCTGTCCCCTGGGTTAGCTCACCACAGAACCCAGGCGGTTGCGCTGGCACAGCTGAGGAGAGGGTTCAGGGCAAAAGTGGTTAGGGAGCTGTTGAGCACACCAACACTGATCTTCCTGCAGGTGCGAGGGCAATTTTGGGCCTATATCAGAAAGTGAGGAGGTGGCAAAGTGTGGCTTTGTATCAGCAACATTCAGGTAAAGAACGAGGTACCTAATTTTTAGAGGAGTTTAGCAATTCAGCTGCGATCTGCTATTTCATTTTAGTGACGAGGAAGAAGAAAAAAACTTCAATAAATCAGTACTAAAAGCTACTGTACCTCATTACTGATGGAATTCAATTCCCTAACTCAGCATTAGGGCTTAAAAATGCCACCATGCAGTCAAATAATAAATTTCTACAGTACCTTTCATAAGAGACCTCTGAGAATTCCTAATATTTTGTCACTACGTTTTCATGCAGTACTAAAAATGCTACTGGAAGGTAGCACCTGTTCAATAGCTTCAAAATTTAAACAACAAGCAGTACAATGGCATCAGTTGTAATTCTGCTACATAGCTAAAATTAAACTCTGCACCTTCCTGCACAGTGCAAGAACCTCTGCCCACCACTAGCAAACTAAGTCTCAGTTTAGATCAGAATCTGAGATGGGAGGGAGGATAGTCACTAACTTACTCACAGGCTGCACGACAGTTAAAGATTTGCAGGTGACAGGCAACGGGAAGCAATCCCATTTCTTTGTACACATGGATGATCCCTCATCACCTGTGGAGCAGGTGATTTTCTCTGTTCAGAGAAGGCTCACAACCGCACTGGTGGGTTACATGCTGGTTACGAGGGCGTTATTGATAAGCTGAGCCGTGGTGACTCCACCTGCAGCCCACCACAACTGGTCTCACACCTCCATGGCCCAACCTGTGCCCCAATACTCGCCTCTCCCTGGGGCGCCGGCCGAGCCGCGCGAGGCCGAGCAGCCTCCTCGATGCTCTCCCCTGGCTGCACCTTCCCCCCAAAGCCGTTCCATAGCCCGGCTCCAAACCCGCGTTTCTTCATGCCCAGGAGGACGCGGGGTGGCTGCACCACCAGGACGAGGGTGAAGAGCCTGGACGTGCACATGGTTCCTGGGCAAGAGACGAGGAGGGCATGCAACGCCAAGGGCTCCTGGCACCCCTCAGAGGGGAGGCCGGGCTGCTCCTCTGGCCCAGGGGATGCAGATGGCCGCTCAGCCCCCGCAACACCCAGCACCCCCTCCCCAAATACCTGGTCCCCACCATCCCCAGCCCAAACCCTTGGTCCCCCAGTGCCTCTCCCAATGCCTACTTCTCTAAT
>NW_009633908.1:0-27598 GCF_000690535.1 Cariama cristata
GGTCTGTGAGGGGCCGGGGATGGTGAGGGTCCCCCGGCCGCCTTGGGGTGTGCGGGAGCCGCTTTCCCCTTCCTGGCACCTCATTGCTGCCAACCCCAGTTTTACGTGGCACTGCAGGTCCGAGCTGTGACAGGGGAGTCGCGGCCTGTATCTCCACCGTTAGACGTGCCGGGGGAGCTGGCTGCTGATAGCAGACCTGCCAGCAGGGCCCTCCGGGCATCCCTCCTGGGGTAATTAATCTCTGCTGTAATTAGGGGTAGTTTGTCTCAGAGGAATTACGTGTTTTCCCATCTTAAAAGCGTTATTAGGGTGTGTGCGCAGCAGTAAGTGAAGAATAACTCTGGAGAATATTAATACATGACTTTAGAATGCAAATCCTAATCTTTCATTGTAGTCAGCAAAGTATTCTGGTATTGTGATTTGCACTTATAGTATGCATAGGGGCTAGAGTGAAGGTTGGTGACTTTTTTTAAGTTAAAGAGGCCTTCCAAATATCTTGTGCGTTGGTCTTGCATGGTAACATCATCTCATGAAAGAAAAAATGCAAGGCTTTTGTTGCTCTCTTTATAGGTTCTCATCTGTCGGAATTACCGTGGAGATGTGGACATGTCAGAGGTGGAGCATTTTATGCCAATCCTTATGGAAAAGGAAGAAGAGGGGACGCTTTCTCCTATTCTAGCACATGGAGGAGTTCGTTTTATGTGGATTAAACATAACAACCTGTATCGTATCCTTTATACTGCACATAGCTCGCATATGCTGATATGGCAAACGCTGCTATATTATTTTTGTTGTTTGTGTCTAAATGCAAAGCTAGAGAATGGTGAAGTGACATAAGGAGGCTCATTAAATAAAGTAGTTTTATGCTTTACATAGTGTAACGTGCACCAACAGCATCAGGTGCAGAAAAGTGTTTATATTAATTTTACTCTAATAAATTATTTCCTGAATGTTTATCTTCATATCTTATTAGACCAGAGGTACTCTTAATTAATTAACTCTTAGTTTTTTTGGCCAACTCTAATTGCCTAAAGGCTTTTAAAAATGCACTTAGTAAACATTTTTTTGAATGGTGACTTTGAACGCGTGTTCCTCAACATCCTGTGTCAGTTGTTGCAACTTCTAAGAAAAATGCTTGTGTATCACTGGTGTTTTCATTTTTATATAAAGTAGTTCAGGTGAGTATGAAATCTCAAAGGTAACCGTCCTCTTCTTTTCAGTTCAATCTAAATCTGATCTAACTAGAAGTGCATAAAGCTTTCGCATTTTTAAAGAACTCTATGGTAATAGCATTTTTACTTTATATTTGATTATTTTGTAGAACTATCTTCCTAACCACTAGTAATGGAATTGATATTTTGTAGCTGAGTAGGCAAAGGATGTGACACAATGCTGTAAGTAATTGCACAAGACCTGAGAGCGCAGAGGAGAATTGTGAACTTGGTGCATGAGTAGTGGCATATCACATAGATTCTGTGTTTGGTTCATCTGTACCTGGCATGAAAAATATTTTCTCCAGAATGAATATTTTTCATAATAGTTAGAGTTCCTTCTAGGATTCTCTAGCTCTCTTTTAATTGAGGTGGGTTTCCTAAGGCTAACCTTCTGAACAGAATGCTGTTTGTGAATTATGGGGTTTGGTTTGGGGCTTTTTAAAAATCATGATGTTAGATGCAAAAATACATTCTGAATGTGCTGTATTTCCTCAGTTAACGTCCTCCTCCTTCCCTTCCCTCCTGTCATTTTGTTTCAGGTTTTTTCTGAATATTTCAAGGAGTTGGAAGAAGAGAGCATTAGGGATAATTTTGTTATTATTTATGAGTTGTTAGATGAGCTTATGGATTTTGGTTATCCGCAAACCACTGATAGTAAAATTTTACAAGAGTAAGTATCATTCTTTATCACTTACAGTGACAAACTCCTTGAAAAGTTTTGAGCATTCTTCCATACTCAAACAAATGTTTTGGCTTGGTCTGGTTGTTAAAAAATTAATTTTCTTTTTTTTTCATGCTAATTATGTGGCTGTAAAGATACATCACTCAGGAAGGTCACAAACTTGAAACTGGAGCTCCACGTCCACCTGCCACTGTTACGAATGCTGTTTCATGGAGATCAGAAGGGATAAAATACAGGAAAAATGAAGTGTTCCTGGATGTTATAGAGTCTGTTAACCTTTTGGTGGGTACCTTTAACTTTTAATGAGAATTGTAATAGGAAGTGTTGAAAAGGGCTTATTGCCTGAAAACCTGGAAGGGTACGATAAAAAGCAGACTGACGGTGGCTAGTGTACTGTGATGCTCAAATCAATGTCAGTCATTAAGACTGAGTACCCGTAAGGAGATCCAGTAGACAAATAATGCTTTACTTGGATGTATTGCTGATTTCTGATACGTCCTTTCCTCCTCTGTCTGTCCCCATCACCTCCCTGATCTAATTCTACTCTACTGGATTAATTTCTCAAGAGAAAGACATCCAAGAAAACTTGGGACGTGAGGATTGGGTGGGAGTGTTGTTTAATGTCGCAACATACCACATCAGAGCGTGCGTTCTTTCCATTTTTGTTCAGGTCAGTGCCAACGGAAACGTATTACGGAGTGAGATAGTTGGATCCATTAAAATGCGAGTCTTTCTCTCGGGAATGCCAGAGCTGCGCCTTGGTTTAAATGACAAAGTTCTCTTTGATAATACAGGCCGTGAGTATTCTGGTGATCAATAATCATGAAAGATGTTATCTGAAGCCTTAAGTTTTGGGATGCTTGAGGTTCACCTGAAAGGATTTGTTCTAAGATGATAGAAATACTTTTTTTATCAGTGTAGAAAACCATGTTAGGTCTTGTGTGAGAGAACCAAGCAAGGATGGAATGCCATGGTGCTACATGGTAACCATCTAGGCTTCCTCATCTCTTTATTCCTTGGGACTTCTGTAGTCCTGAAAACCTATAGCAAGCTAAAGAAATTATTGGCTAAAAGGGAGGAATGTTAGCAGACAACTGCTTTGCTGCGTAACTGGCTGTGATGAGACTTTGGACATAATTTGTGTAGCACCTTGAAATGTGTCTTTTCTGCTAGGTGGCAAAAGTAAATCGGTAGAACTGGAAGATGTAAAGTTTCACCAGTGTGTTCGTCTCTCTCGCTTTGAAAACGACAGGACAATTTCTTTCATTCCACCTGATGGAGAGTTTGAACTCATGTCATATCGTCTTAATACCCATGTGAGTTTGGATGTTTGCATTTTTTATATGATAATGTTTTAGATTGTAGGCAGAATTGCTAATGGCTTTCCCGTAACTTTTTTTTTTTTTCCCTGAAGTATGGCGGGCATAGTAGTTTTCAAGTCAACTGTTAATAGCAAGCCTTTGAGCTCGCTCATTTTGGAGGAAGAATGAGTTTAGAAGTAACTTGGCAATAAGTCCCTATATTTTCAACTACTATTGAAACTGTTTCTGAAATACTGTTTTTGTGATAACTTTATTTTTTTAAGCTAACTACATGATGAAATGTCAGCATAGCAATTCATTGTGCTTGACGACAACGGCATTTATGTAGTTTAATTTTGTTAGAGTATGCTAGCCACAGTGGTAAGGATAGCTTTCCTTTCAGAAAAGGAGAAATTCACTGTAGAGGTCTATAATATGCAGCTGTGACAGGAGACAACAAATGAAAAGTTCAGTATTAATTTTTTGTTTTAAGGGCAGTAGTTTGAATTAGAGTTGGTTTTAGGGCTTGTCATAGTTCAGTCCCTAGTATATTAAATGATCAAATATTTTGAAATGCAAGTGTTTCTTCTTCGAGATTAATGAGAGACATACCTTTTTGAGCCTGTAATTCATGTAACCCTTGGTTGTTGGTATATCAATACTTGCTCATTTGTATAATTTTTTAAAATAAAAACACAACTTGTTTGTCATTTTGAACACCACAGACTTTCTGTTTTCTGTGGCGTTTGTGTGTTGAGTATAGCTTTATGGGTAAGCAACATTCTAATGACTGTGTCAAAGTAAAACCTACAGCTGTTAAGTGTTTTTCTCCATTAGGTGAAACCACTGATCTGGATTGAGTCTGTGATTGAAAAACATTCCCACAGCCGCATCGAGTACATGATCAAGGTCAGAAGTTCTAAAATTGGCTAATTTTAGTCTTCTCTTTAACTTGTTTTCAAAGCATGAGCAGCAGTATGTGCATTTTTGTACAAGTATTTTGTATTTCTGTGGGACTTGTATCTTTTTGAAAGCTTCATTTGTAAGTTACGATCTCTGTGTTACAGTTCTGTTTCTCAGTACATAGATTGAGGTGGAGGGGAGTTGTATGTCTCACAGCTCTCTGAACCCACTCGCATAATGGAAATATTTAGAGACCTGCTTTTCTGATTTTTTTTTTTTTTCTTCTTTAGGCAAAAAGTCAGTTTAAGCGTAGATCGACTGCCAACAATGTGGAGATTCACATTCCAGTTCCAAACGATGCAGACTCGCCAAAGTTTAAAACCACTGTTGGAAGTGTCAAATGGGTTCCAGAGAACAGTGAAATTGTCTGGTCCATTAAATCTTTTCCAGTAAGTGTTATTTTCAGTCTTATCACCTAATAGGGTAATAGTTACTTAACGTTAATATTTTATGAATGTTCAGGCTCTGCCTAAAGCAAATTCTAATAGTATCAGACAAGTAGTACTGCCTTCTTCCTCTTTTCCCTTGGATGAAGGATTGGAACTTGCTAATAAATGTTTAAGATACTTTTGTTTATATTTGTTTAACTGAGATAATTTTTCAGAACTAGGTTAGAGAGCAGATTTTTGAGCAATATCTGTGGATGGTGTAATCCCTTGGCCTAGATTTAGCAGCAGCTGTTTTAGTTTGTCAGACTCTGCTTCTTGGGTGGTTCTGTGAGTGTGAGCTCTTTCAGATGATAATGGTGCAGCAGTTCAGCTGTCTGTCACCCCTTAACCAGAATGGTCAGCAGCACCCTTGTCTTCCGTGTGAGGCTGGGAGAAAATGAATTATGCCTCAGGCTGGTCCCAATTTGATCTGCATCTTTGGAAAAAAAAAGTATTTTCAGAGTAAAGACAAGTGCTCGCTTTTAAGCCCTAGAGAAGAGCTGAAATTTCACATTAAGAAAACCACTTGTATTGTTGCAAGTTTTTTTATTTTTTTTGTTTCAAGAAAAAAAAAAATCTGTCCCTTTTGGATAGGGTGGAAAAGAATACCTGATGAGAGCTCACTTTGGACTTCCAAGTGTTGAAGCTGAAGATAAGGAAGGAAAACCTCCCATTAGTGTAAAGTTTGAGATTCCATATTTCACCACTTCAGGAATCCAGGTCAGTAGTTGAAAATAGAAATACTGATAAGTTAACATGCTAGGCTCTTCACACACAAGTTTTTCTCATCTTCTTGATGGTTCCTGTTTAGTGTTATCCATAAAGCGTATTTTTGACTAAATTTTTTTTTTTTTTCTTTTTAACTACATGCCGCTTGGCTGACATGGGAGGCCTTATTTCTTAACGTGCCTTTCTTTCCAGGTTCGCTACTTAAAGATAATTGAGAAGAGTGGCTATCAGGCTCTCCCGTGGGTTCGTTATATCACCCAGAATGGAGGTAAATGGAAGGCAATAGACTGTAGACATCTCCAACTTGCATGTTTTGTTTCTCCAGCATACACCTACAAATTGAAACACAGAAAACTAGTTTGCTCATATTCTTGAGTGTTAAACTAATGATTTAGATACATGTTAGATTAAGGTATGCTGCTTTTTCCAGTCAGCTTTTTTGGTGTCTTAATCGAAGACCCGATGGGATAGTTCAGTAGTGTTCAAGTATTTTGTAATTAAGCTGGATTCGGTGAGATTTTTGGAATGTAAACTTAAAAAGAAATTGCTCACACATCATTCTGCCAGCTTTAAGATGTATAAGACACCATCTACTAAAAGATACTAGATTGTTAGCAAGTAAAAGCGGTAGGGTTTTTTTGGGGTTTTGCTTTTTGTTGTTTTTTCTAATCTAACTTCTTCTGGCATGGAAGCATGACTACCTGCAACTACCTTAATCACTTTAGAGCTCATTATCATGGCCATTCTAACCAAAGATCTGGTTTTATTTTGTATCGCTTCATCCGAGTTTGCTGATCCGCTTTACTACTTTTAGTGGGACAATTTACTAAAACTGTGTTTTGTTTTGTTTTTTCCCCTTTACAGACTACCAGCTTCGAACACAGTAGAACACCTCACAAGCACCACAGATGACAAAACTTCAGACCTAGGATTTGTTTGCAGAAGCTTCTGTGGTACTGAGAGCTGTGAATCTTGTTGCCAAGGGTCTTGTTTCTGCAATCTTGGATTGACAGGAGAAAGATTGGAAATTTACTGTTTTCAATAATGTGTTTGAGCATTTGAACCATTAGTATTGATTGTGTGAATATTTATTTCATTCTTAGAACATGCTGATCTTGCTGCTAAATGCTAATTACATTAGGAGTAGCAGTTACCTTGAGGAGCCAGGAATACAGAATGAACCTTGAGAATGTCTTGTCAATGCCTTGTCTGTTACATTCGCAAGTTTCTAATATTCGTATTTTAGGATCTCTAAAGACATTGGCAGCGTTATGCTACAAATTAGGGAGACGATTGTGCAATTAAATGACTGCTGAACACTTAGTTGTATTTAGCCCACGGTATTTATTTTTTTTTTCTGGGCATGTGGGTGCCTTAACTCATTCAAAGCTCTGTTAACTTATAAAAATTTACGGAATATGAGTTAAAACAATCTGAAGTCAAAAAATACTATTTGCTCTTTTTGCATGGTTTCAAACCAGTTAATCTGACAGAACAACTTCAAGTGAAGGGTTTGGAAACAAAAATAGGGTTTGTTAAAGACTAAGTTAACTGAGAACAAGAGATCGCAGAAGTAAATGTCTATGGGAACATCTCTGTGGAAGCACGATGATTGCTAGTTCAAGTTAGTTGAAATGCAGACTGAAGAGTTTCAACCCTGTGACTCCCCTAGGGCATGGAAACCCTATGCCAGTTGACTAATACTTGATTTTTTTTTTTTAATTTCTATTCATAAAGCGAGTTCAAAACTGTAATATATAGGCATAACACCTTGGATTAATTATTTAAAAAAAAAAAAAAAGACCAAAACAATTTTGGAGGTGATGAAATTTGTTAGGAAGATTGGGTTTTTATTCTTTTTTTTCCAGATATAATAGTAATGTACTCCAACCTCTTCCTGAAAATTGATTGTGGTTTATGGAGAGGCTGATAAAAATACAGTTGCCATCTTTCATCCAGCTTGCCTTTGTGTTAACTTAGGGCAAATATTTCCCTTTTTTGCTATAGTTTGCTAGAAGTGTTTAGCTTTATTTGCCCTAAGGGGATGCTTGCTTTCTCAGTCTTTTCCATTTGTAAACAACTATTATTATAATTTCCTGGCAGAATGGATACAGTTCAGAATGTTATACTTAAAGGTATTATTTTTTTTTTACATGCCATTTCATTTTTTTCTGAGAAGCTAAGATTGGCATGGGTGTACATAGTTATTTTGATTTTTTTTTTCAGAAAAAATTGATGATTATCAGTATTTTCTTTAAACAATTTTTAGAATGTTTTGGTTTGAATTTAGTACTCCTGACAGATGCTAAGCTTAAACCATCAAAAACTAAATATATGTCTGCAAACGTGATGTAATACACTGTGCACAAGGTTCTCCAGGACTGTCAACAGAGTGGTGTGGACTCTCCCACAAGACTGAGAAGATATTTCGGTCATTGTCCCCACTAAATCCTTATAGACTATATATATAGATATACTTGTGTATACAGTATATATTATTAGCAAAAAAATCAACTAAATTCCCCTGAGATGCAGCTGCTGTAACGTTACAGGAAGATCTGCCTCAGGAAGGACAGATACCTGAAGGTATCTAGGCAATAACCAGATAGCCGGTTAGGCAACGATAGGTGTGGACGTGGGAACTCTGGAGTAAGGTAACGGTATCTGTCACCCAACAAGCTTGATGGTGAAACAAATCAAATCATCTTGTTCAAGATTTTGGTTCCACTACTCATTTTCATTTGAACAATTAAGCTTATGACTGGACTAAACATTTTTATATTAAAGCTGTAAGTGGTTGACAAATCACTTTCTGATGACTCTGTTCTTCAAAGTGTTCACTTTAATTATTTGCCTGCAAAATGTGACTCTTGATAGCTTCATTTGTTTTCCTGTTGAAGGTTGTATCTTGCGGACCAGAACAGTGTTTTCTCATGTTTTGTCGCAATTTGTTTTGATGGTGGGGCATCAGCCGTGCTTGTCCAGGAAGTAATAAAGGGCAAAAAGTCCTCTGAATCAGTTGCACTTCACTTGCTCTTTTTTCAGTTTGATCTACAGCAAGTTGTAGCCTCTAGTCTTAGGGTACCCTCGATTGTTCTAATATGAGGCCTGGTTAAGTGGAACTGAAGTTCATAAAAGCTAAAAGTATTCATATTCCTGATTTGTTAATCAAATACTGACAAAATCTTTGCTTATCTATTGTTATCTGCAAAATTCGCCCCCACACCATAAAATTAGTGCTCGTTAGCACCCTCTCTTTCAAGAAGAAAAAAAAAAAAAAGCACCTCTTCATCCGTTCATGGTCAAAATGCAGGGTCCCTGTGTACCTACACAGGCATAAAGGCAGAAACAAAGGGATGTGGTATTACTGTAGCACTGTCTTTTGTTCAAGGAGTAGCTTTGTTTGTTTGTTTAGAGCAAGTGCTAAATCTTTCTTATCTTGGTGGCTTCTGTTCTTTGCCTAATGTGGAAAAATGTAAATGTGATGGTCTCCCACTGTCACAGGTAAGCGCCTACTATAAAATACTTTTAAAAGACAATTTGCATAATTCAAATAAGCAGAAAAGTCTCTCGTCTGTGTTTTCAGCTCAACGTGGTTTCGTAGCTGTGTCACCTGGAATTTGGAACTTTAAAAGACTAAACTTAGGTGGCTCGGAAAACACACCTCTCTTCCTAATATTAAGCCAGCAATGTTTAAATCTTGTCCGCAGTCTTGTTCTTGTAAGAAGCCAGGCAGCAGGCTGTTCTTTCTCAGCAAGCTGAAGTGTCATTCCCTTGCTCTGTCCTTAACAGGGACTGCTGACTCAGAGCCACCGCAGGAAGCATTCCCCCTCTCCCTCCCCAGACCTGCGACACCGTAACCTCATCTGTGCATTATTTAATTGCTAACTGATTAGATAGCTGTTCCTCAAGGTGCGTCAGCAGCGCTCCCTCCTTGGAGTAAACAGGTAGTTTTACTTCCTGTAGTGGGGGGGGGTTGTATCTGAGATCTTGGCTTTCTTAGATGGAAAGATTGCTACCACTTACTACTTCTTCGTGCCTCCCCTCCACGGCCGGTTGTGCCAGTAGATGGCATTCTGAGCGTGCCGCACGCTTCCCATTAATTGTCGGAAAGAGTTGCACAAACATAGGTACAAAACGTGGCTTTTGATTTGGAAGGTACAGCTTAGTGCCTCTGAGCTCATTAAAAAAAGAAAAAAGCCCTACAATTTTTTTTTTTTTGTGCTTATGTAGGATACTTTTTGGAGTTCAGTAACTTCTCAGTTTTTTTTGACAGTTCTGCTTTGACGTTCTTCTGCTACTCTCAGATGGCTGGTAACGGTAATACTGCGAAACAGAGTAGAGGGCATCAGCGCAAAGGGAATGGATGAGCTGCTCGGCAGGGCCACCGCAGCACCTACTCGCAGTTGTAAGGTGGTGGTGGTGGACATTGCTGGGTCACAAGTTACCACTCGGCTGGTGGTCTGGAAACTCCTGTTTGATACAACATAGGAGAGAGACCATCTTCCTTCCCCCCCCACTTGATTACCTCTAAAGAAAACTGGTTTTGTCTCGAGAAAACAAGCCAAAACCTACCTCCCAATCAAATAAAACAGGTGCATTAAAAAAGTTTCATTCCACCTCCATCTTCCAGCTGGAGTGGGTCTTTCATTGGTTTTCTTTTACATGTTTCTACTCTTCCTTATTGCCATGCTTTTATGCCTGTATACTGTTTGGACTGCTTATATTTGCTTCTCGACTCTAATCTGAGCTGGTTTTGTCTATAAAACGTTCTTACACATGAAGAGAGACACTAAGACTTCATCCGTAGTGGATTTATCTCTGGTTAAGAGATTGCACCTGTTTATTTCTGACTTTATAGTCTGTGACAAGAAATGGGCTAAACCTTGGCACCTCTATCTTTATCTTGTGCCAAATGCAGTATGTTGCAATGTGTTCAGCGCTTTTCCCCCCCCGCCCCCTCTGTGGTTGACACCCACTGCTGTTTGTAATTTCAGCAGCCCTGGCACCGCGAGGGTTGATGGCCTTGCAGAAAATAGCGTGAGAGAGCAAAGTTAAGCGACAATATGAATTATCTTAATTGCTATGGTAATTAATTATACAACAATGTCATTTACGCTACAACAGAAGTCGTACTGAAATCGCAAACAATCATAAACCTTTTTTTCCACTAAATTTTGTGCAATCCAGAGTGTTCCACAAGTCATGCCCTCCCTACGCACAGATAAAACTTGTCGTTTCTTGTAGTTACGGCACGTTGTCTTGACTCAGCGTTTATGAAAGCACAGTTAGTCACATCTCTCGCTGCAGTCAGACGCAGGAGGTTCCCTTTTGTAGTTATTTCACTTTGTCATCAGTGCATTAAAGACTTTGGGTCCTTCTGTACATCGTCCCTTCCCGGGGCTGATGAACTGGGCTGAACTTTGATCTCTTTGGCTTTGGCAGCGCTGGGTCCGTGTGCAGATCCTGGGCAGCTCGGGGCGCGGGCTCTTTACGACGTGACCGTTGCTCTGGGCAGCAGCGCGTCCAGCTCTCTTCCTTGCACGCCAGTTCCTAAACAGAAAAACGTAATGTGTTTTTTAAAGATAGGAGTTGTAGCTAAACTGGATTCTGTGTTTGTTCTCCTGAAAATGAAGGATTCTTGTTTTATTGGGGTGCGTTCTGGGCTAAGTTCCCAGGAATCTGGTGCAAACAGCCATCTGAAACTGAGATCGTCAACAGCCCTGCAAAATCAATGGCATCGCACAGGAAGATTAAAGCCGCTTTTCGCACTTCAGCTGCTCTGCCGCTCTCTGGTTGTTGGCAGACTGGTTGAACCAGAGGATTTGGATAATTTAGAGTTTAATATCAGAAATTATGCCCAACTTAACTTTATGACCTCTCTCTCTCCTTCCGCTTCTCCTCCCCCCTCCGAGCTGCTAGCATCTCTGTAGGCACGTTCTGGTCTTGTTGACTGCCCTGGCAATTGCAGCATTGCACTGATGCAACTTCGTTGTGCTGTGGATGGAATTACTCTGGGTTGTTCTCAAAAAATTATGGACTCAAACCTGGAGCCTCCAAGTTCATTTGCAGGCTGATGGTCAAATAAATAAGCAGAAACAGGCCTGAATCAAATGATCAGCAACGTGAAGAACAAGACGCTCCCAAAGTCAGCGTGCTGGGCTACGGCCCGTTCTGGAGAAAGTTTTGTAGGCTTAGTTCAAATCTTGGCTGTGGATTTGTACCTTGGATCAAAGTTTTGTTGCAGGCCCTTCTCCAACATAAAGCAAAGAAACGTAAAACAACAAATATCTAGTGAAATCCAAACACAATCTGTTCTATGTTATGCTACAAAAATGAATGAACTCTGCCTCCCACCCTCTCCCACTGTGACTTGCTGTGAATAAGCACTGCTCAAAGGAAACTATCGCAAGAAGTGAAAAAAAAGCAGGAATAACAATTGAGCAAGCAAAAACGCTGACTAGTTTTATCTCTGCTCTTCCAGTTGAGCAGGTATAGGTGAAGAGCAGATGGGGCGTTTTAAGGAGTGTTGAAAGGGCTCACCCTTAGCACAGAACTAAAGCCCCGAATATTGAATTATAAGGCTTTAAAAATGTTTTTCTATTAAGTTAAGAAAAACTCTTTTCCGTCCTTCATATACCTCATTTGAGGCTTTCTTAGTCCATCTGAAGCAGCATGGTTCTTGCACCGCAGGTTTTGAAGGATAGAAGAATATCCAGCAGCCTAGGCTAAATCCATAGATGTGTAAGTTATGACTCTTCAAGCCACTGGGTTACAAGTCATTGATGTAGCTGTTGGAGCGCAAGGAAGGCTCCACAGAGTGATTCCTTACCGGCAGAGCCTGGGTTGCACTGCTGGGAAACCAGGTGTCGAGCCTATGCTCCAAATCAGAGAGAGGACAAATCTCACTCTGGGCGCTTTCCACTTCAAGCCTTAGTTGAAGAGCTTGTAGAAGCTGCTGGTTCCTCCCCATGTTCTGGTGAGTGTAAGCGTCCTCCTGCACCGGCAGGGAACAGGGATCCGAGAATCCCACAAAGCCCAGGAGGGAGCAGAGGTGTACTGGGTTTCTTGTCGTATCAGGATTTAGGAGGTTTTGCCGTAAGGGCTTAGTGAGTGGGCTGGCAAATACCCGTTGGGTAGGAGATCTCAACTGTGCATTAGAAATAGATGGTCAAGAGGTAACATAATACCCAAATCCAACTGCGGTTTTGTATCTTCAAGAAGTTCTTCCTTAAAGCTCCTGGAGCGCTGCGTTCCAGGCTGTGTACCGGTCTAGCCAAGGAGATGGGACAAAGCTCCACAGCCAGGAGTAGTCTGAAGGGACTTCGGTGTAAGAGTTGGAGAAAAAGCTTGGGAGGAAAGGATATGAATGAGGTCTGTTTAGGAATGCTAACGTTATAAACAAATGAAAACTGCTTTTTCATCTTCAACCAAAAAAACCCCAGTCTACAAAGTTGAAAAGGAATATGTTTAAAATTCACAAAAGAAAACATGACAGTGTCAAATTCCACCTTTTCACTGTGTTTGTTTAGAAAAGGACTGCTCAGTCAAGCACTGCCCCACGCCAGAGGTAGGAATCCTTTGCTGGTAGAGCCGAGCTCTCGTCTACGTTCCAGCCGCCTCTAATTGCTCCTTGACCAATAGCAAGCACATGGCTGCAGAACGAGTGTTTATTTTCTTGCTTGCTTATTTATTAAAACAAAAGCGCAAGACAGAGGCTTCTACGTGTTGTGAACTCTACAATTGTTCCAGTTTCCAAGAGGTCACAAGGGTCCCAGATAACATTAGCAGCCAAGAGCGATGTTGTCCTTTTGCGTTATCAACAGGAAACATCTTTACCAGCACAGGAACTACGGCTTTGTCATTGGCCTGGTGCAAGAACATGACAGTGTTTTCTCATCCTATCAGGACTCGGATATTTTAGGAGCTGGTATATAAAGCTCGTAGCACGCAGCGTCTTTTGGACATTAGGAACAGGTTCATGTCAGAAATCAGTGTGCTTTGCTATTTTAGTAGTTGCTATAGTTGCAGCATGAATGATTTTTCTTGCCCTGCATGCTTCAGGGTGGTATTTCATTACAGTCCATACGTATATTTTTATTATTTGAGTGCAGATGGACATATTTAAAGTAATTAACATGGTGATATAACTCTTGTAAAGAAGCCTTTAGCAAATAAACAGCCAATCCATAAATCATATCAATGTAGGCCTTGTTTAGCTTTCATTAAACACTGGCAGACTTCTATGGTGCAGGATTGAGCTCTGTCCAAGCAAATTTCAGATTCGCTCGAAGATAAAATGTTATATTTGGGCTCTGAAATAAGAAGCGTTCCATGCGCTGAATGATCTATGTGTTGAAAGGAGCAGTCCTTCTGCCTCATGCAGTTAATGGCAAAAAAAGTCCAGTGACATCTATAACTAGTATTAGATCAGAGCAAATAGCATTTAAATGGAGCTGTAAAGAGCTGAGCTGGAGGGGGGCCAATACTGCAATTAATATTCCGTACAGAATTACACCACTCGCTGATTATAGCAAACCTCATTCGGACCATTTGATAAAGCTGGAGTGGTTTTTTCCATAGCTGCCGTCACTGTTTTGACCCAAAGTAACTGTAACTACCGAGAAGGAAAAACGACAACAACAAAACCCCAACATGAGGGTAGCCCAAAATTCATCCTAAAAAGTGCATAATGAGAAATTCTAATAATAATAATCAATAACTGGAGGTTCATTTTGATCCTTCAGAATAATTAATCCATGGCTGCTTTTACAGAGTTCCCAAAGTCAGATTTTCTAACTTCCACTCTTATTACAAGTTTTCTTGAACGTCCCTTGACTTCAAAAACCAATGGTATTCCTGTATAGCAAATTCTTTGGTAGAGATGGGCAAAGGGATCCTTTTGTTATTGATAAAACTGACTTCTCCCACGAGGAAAGTCAGGACTTTGTTTTCCATTTTATTCTGTAACCCACACAAACCCCCCCAAACCCTCAGCCCTTTGCAGGCTCATTTCAGCCGAGCTCCATTTGGCACAGAGCAGCATCCCTCACCGATGCCGGTCCGTGCTGCGCCTACCCAGCAGCACGGTCCCAAAAGGTCCGGGCAAAGCCCGAGCCGTGCTGCGAGAGCCAGGGAGCTGCGGCGCTCGAATGACTCGGGATTGCTGGGCAAAATTATGTCCCCAAACTTATCTAACCGTGTATTGTGTCAAATACCAAAAATATCAGGGGCTGATGACAACAGGAGTTATTTCTGAGGGCCTGACACAGTGCATCGATGGGGCGCCGTGAGAGTTTGGGGGGTTTTTTGCCTCCCTCTTGCTCATTCTTGCAACACGCCGGTGGAGGTGGCGGGAAAGGAGGGAACATTTTCGTCTTCCTGACTTCAGCGTGTGAGTAACCGAGCTCTCCGAGGCAGCAGCGTTGAAGCAGCTTTCTTTTTTCCTAGCAGTATTTTGTGACAGTATAGCCAGAGGGGTTTAGATTAATGAAGTGAAATTTTTTTGTAGCAAACCTAAGATTTTTTTTCCTTTTTTTTTTTATTGGGGTAGGAACGTGAATTCAGCAGAGAAAAGAAACAGCAGCTGCAACGGCTGGAAGTTAAAGCTAAGCAAAGTGAAGTGAGCAAAGAAGCGTTTGCTTCCAGCAGAGTGTGTGTGCATGTATTTGCTGTTGGAAGAACTGATGCAGGGGAGAGCTCAGAGGTCCTTGCGTGAAGACGGGGGGGTATCTCCTCCCAAAGCTGCGCCTTCTCCAAAAGCTGCGGTCCCAGAGCTGCTCCTGCAGCGGCTCATGTCCGTGGGCACGGTGTGGACTCTGTGCAGTGCATCATATTAAAGGTGATGCTATAAAGGACCACAGCAGTCCCTCACCTCCAAAACTTCAGAGTAATCCTTCCTAGAGGTGGTTTTTTCTCCCCTGCTGAGCTCATCAAAGCTCCTGCCCTCGCAACAAGCCACACACCTCCACACTCAGTTTAAATTTCCTGCAGGTGCCATGGGACGTCCCCGGCTGAGAGCGGGGCTCCACGTGCTGAGTCAATGCGGCACCGAGGGAGGCTGGTGCCCGGGTGCCTCCGTGGGCAGCCCCTGGCAGGATTACGTCTGCTCTCGGAGAACTTCTCACCCACGTTTCCTGCACAAATCCTGGGTGAGAGTGGCGGTTGTGCGAGGGCACGGGGGAAGCCAGCGGCGTGGGAAGGCATGACGGCGCATAGTATGTCCCGTCCTACCTTGGTGGGCAGCTGGGACCAAAAATGTTCTGTTCCCTGCCCTCCGTCCACATACACAGCTCGTTGCTGGAAACACTGCCGCTTTTTTGGACCAAGTACCAGGTATTTTCCCCTTTCCCCTCCAGGACATCGGTTACCCTACCCTTTGCCATATGGGTTAGAAGCTGTTGGCTTTGTGCTTGCGTGGGGGATGCTGGCCTCACGTCTCCTGGCTTCTGACCATCTCCTCTCCCCATACCCACAGAGTGAGAGAGAATATAAATGTTACAGCTGCTTTTCCCTGCATCCGTAGTGCATTTCCGAAGGGAGGCTCTCAGCGTGTCTTCTTATGGTCCAACATTTAATCGTGCCCCGTGCTGGATCCCATCAGCCACAGCCTTCAGTTCAGAGCCACTGAAAAGCTCTGTGAGCAGAGGAAAGGTCCAGGGATGCAGGGCCATCACCGGGCACAGGAGGAATTAGCAGGTGTCGGTCACAACAAATGTCCCCCACGATCTTATTCCCGGCAGTGTGAGCACTGCTCTCCAAGGCTGCCCAGGTGCTGCAGAAGAAGGTGGTTATGGTTTGCACAGCAGGGCATCGCACCGAGCCGTGTCTTATAAAGCAGAGCTTAAAGGGTTTGGGATAAACCCGCTGGAGCTTGGGGAACAGGGCATGGCTGAGCTGTGCCGAGCAAAGGTTCACGTTTTGGTGGCGCTTGGCAAAAAGTGATTGCCGTTAATTGGAGATACCAGCGCGGTGTCAGTGCTTTCTACGAAGGAAGCACAAGTACGGCTGCACTTTGCTCACGAGAAGGGTGAGGCATCCTACTTAGATTTAGCAAACCAAACCTTCTGCAGGGCTTTGGGAGGCTGCAAAGCACGAAGTTTGTAGCACCCTCAGGGTGGGGAGGTGTCTCGGGCTGCAATTCTTCGCCTCTTTTTTTTTTTTTTTTTGGGTGGCTCTGTCACTGCTTTTATCTTGGTCTACAACAGGGGAAGGACTGTTGTAACTAATTCCCACGGGCCTGCAGAGCATCGACGAAATAAATTGGAAAAGTTCCTTAGAGAAAGGCAAGAGGCCCGTTGCTATCAGCGGGGCTGAAAGTGAAAAGGCTGAAGGAGCCTTTGGCCCACAACGGGGAGGGGACCATCTTCTTGTTTTTCTGATACTCCTGAAAAGAAACAAACAGCTGCTTTTCATTTTCTGTTAACCAGCACGGTGGCTTCAGGAGGGGTCAGTGATGGGGCTGCTGCCTTCGCGATGCTGCGTGGCGCTGAGCCCCCGTCTCTGGGGCTGTCGGTGGCATCGCTCAGCAAGAGCCCTGGGGCACAGTGGTGGGAGAATGTCCTGAATATTAACTTTTATTAAAAAAAAAAAAAAAAACACAACACAATTCCAGCTTGTTTTAAAGCTAGATTGCCTTTTTAGCCATCGTTACAATGAAAGCAAGCGGGCACCTATTAATTCGCATTCCCCTACTGGGGCGTCGAGCCTCTATTTGCACTGACGAAGCGCCAACGCTGAGCACAGTGCAAAGGATAAACGAACCTTTTCTATTATGCTGTAGAAAAATACAGTCTTCTGTAAAAATACCTTTGGGCAAAACAGATTATTTTGACTTTGGACAACATCATTCACGAAACACTATGCCACAAGTTTGGTCTGAAGGAAACCACACACGATTTGACTCTTTTTATCTCGTATCAGCGGCGGAGAGCTCGGTGCGGTTACAGTTCTCCTCATTTCTGAGAAGAGAGGATCATATTTAATCATTGTGTCAGTTGGCACAAACACCGTGTTTGTAGTGAAATGCTAAAAAAACAGCACGTTTATCTTTCCCTTGATCAAGATTCGCACGATAGAAGCTCTTAACGTTAGAACTCATCAGCAATGAAACATTTGAAGGGCTCAGCTACCCAGCTTGTTTACGGTAACTTATTTTAAAGAATGATCTGACCTCTCCTGCCTAATACAACAAATACGATATCAGTAATCTCCACCCAAGGGCATTCGTTCCTTGGCGGACTTCGCTTTGGCTCTAAGATATTATTCCTGGACTTTTTTTTTTTGGTGTGGGGGGAATGACAACAACTAACTTGATCCACTGAGCAGCACATTGCAAAATCCAAAGTGCCTATAGGGGTTGCCTCATAGCACGTCCTTACCAGCTGCACAAGTGGAGAAGCCAAGAATAATTTGGAGGGAGAGAGAGAGAGATTTTGAAGCCCGGGGAGAGCACTGTGATTCCCCATCCGACCCACACCAGAAGGGCCAGAGAATTTCACCCGCCGTTTCCTGCAGCGAGCTCGTCGCATCTGCTCGGAGCCCCGCAAATCTCGGCAATATGCTGTTGCACATGGCGATGCTATATCTCCCGCTACTTAAACCGCCCTAGTATTGACCTGCCCTGATTAATATTATTTTATTGGCACTGACTTGTGCTCTGGTATCGAGAAGTCCCAAGCGCAGGAAAGCCTCCCCTGTGCCACAAAGTGAACAAGTGCCAAAGAGAAAAGTCAGTCGCTTGCCCTAAAGAGCTCACTTATCACTCACTTTTAAATCCAGCTGGGTTTTAATCTCTTTTGTAGGGCCAGCGTCTGTACAATACTCACCTTGCACAGAAGTGTCGGTGATAGCAAAGGCTGAGAGCTCAAGGAGACGGGCAATGTCATTGGTGAGGTGCAATGAGTTTTGTTTGTGCTCAGACCGGAGTTTCAAAGAGTTTGAAGAATTGCTTTTCTGCAGTAAAGGCTACTCGAGCTCTCAGAAAACCAACGGGAGGAGGCAACAACAACTCCTGCACCCAGGCACTGCTGCAGGGACAGGGGCTGTCATGTCCTTCTCCAGGACCGTCTCCCTCGCCCACAGCAGCACCCTCCAAATCAGCTCCAAAGGAAAAAAGGAGCATTGCTAATAGTCCCTCTGATTTACGCTGTGTCAGCTCAGCCCCTGCATCAGGCGCTGTACAGCAGCTCACGGTTTGTGGGACCATTGCTTTCGTAGAGGTTTGAGTTTCGGTGGTTTCTAACGACTTGTTCAGTTGATATGAAATTGTGGAGGAGTTGAAAACTCGGCTGTGCTCTTGGCAAAACCCAAGGCAAACAGCCAAACGAAAACCCGATACACAAGGCAGCACTCAGCCTGCACCGTGTCCCTGAAACGACTCGTTACGCCCCCGAAGCTGCCTGGTTTCCTCCTGCCACCGATATCCCGTTGCCACCCTGGTCCCAGTGACGCCTCGAAGGCGTACGGCCACGTTCTGCAGGATCATCCCTTTGCGGAAACATCTGGGATGAAAAAATGGAGCTGCTCCTCTGTTGCCACAAGCCCATTAACTTGGGAAGCGCTGCCAGACGCCCAAAGGCACGGGCAGAGGCAAGATGGAAAAGGCACAGCGTCGGCATCGCATCTCGTAGCAACCCGCCCCGCAGCCCGGCTGATCTAACAGCATCATAGGAGGGATGGGGTTGGCTTACAAGCAAAAAAACCCCAATCAAACGAAAGCACCCAGATGAACTCACGATAGGAGAGCGTGTGAGATTTATAGCGGTGGGGTAACCCCACGAGCGGTTGCCTTGGACTTTGTTCTCCCACCTTTTTAAGGCTGGAGCCTTGGACGGGCTTTTTTGGGAGGTTTAACTGGGGCGTGCGTGCTTTGTGCCATTTGTTGCTGAGCCAGTAACGGTTTCTCTTGTATTAACACATACGTGATTTATACAGACAACAAGGGAGGCTTTATTTGAGGGGAGGGGAACATCCCCCAAAAATATATTGAAACATTTAATTCCAAAGACCTGTGCTATGGCTAAATAGCCTCTTTTGCGCACAGATGTCTCTGTCTTTAGAGTCAAGAGCCCTTCTCCTGTTGTAGCCTTCCTCCAATGCACCTCTCATTTAAAATGCTTAATTTTACATACGTGTGTGTGCGTGTGCATGCATGTACATGTGTATATATGTTATATAGAGATGTTTTATATATATAAAAAAATATGTAATTTAATCAGAATGCAATGACTTAACTATGCTTGCTCTAAAAATGAAGTACCAATAAAAGATGAGTTATGATGTTATAAATCTTTATCAGTCAGGAAACTGGACCTTTGCTAATACTAACAATCGCAGCACCTCATACTTACCGTCCATGACAGTATTTTACAGAAAAGCAGAAAGCACTGAGTGAAAAAAAAAAAATCCCAACCTGTGGCCAGCACAGGCAGCTTTTTCACTCGCTGCTCGCAAGGAGGGAAACAACTTTCATTGACTTGGCGGCTGCGAGGGAGCAGGTGTGCAGCGAGCGGCCGACCGAGCTGGAGCGGAGTTTCATGGCTTGACTTGCAAGGAAACGGGACCAGAGATGTGCACACATCTCAGTTTCACCAGCTGGATGGCATTTTATTGTAACGTGGAAGCTCTTCTCTCGCTGGAGGCTTTCCCCTCTCCTGTCTCGGTTTCAGAAGGGAATTGAATGTCCCGTTAGAGTAAATGGAGAGCGAACGCTCATACGGTTGATTTCATACTTTGATACTATGATGTTGATTGAACCCAGATACAAATCCTAAAGACAAAGCCATACATCCTGAAGCATTAAAAATGCTTTATTTCATCTGTCAGCCCGTATTGAAGTATTCTGAGCTTCTCAAGAAGGTTTAAGCTTCTTTGGACAGGGCCATTTGGGCTGGATTGCCAAAGGAGTTTCTACAAAGAGCTAGGATAAATCTACCCCACAAAAAAAAAATCATTGCTGTGCTATAGCCCCCAGGCTGGGAACCCAGGAAAAGGGCAGCTCGAGCAAATGTTCGTCAACAGAAAAAAAAGAAAAAAAAAACACCGAAACTTTGGGGGAGGAGGGAGAGGGACGGCCAAACACATCTCTTGAAGTTTTTCTGCAGGTGGCTTCAGTTTCAAAGCCACTTGTGTCCTTTGCTACAGAGTATGTGGCTGTCCACAGCCCCTTGAGGTTTACTGATCGACTGTTCAGCTGCTGGGGGTAATAGCAGGGCTTTATATGGACGGGCCACGGCGAGAACGAAGAGTTCGGGGGCCTGCAAAACAGCCTGGGTGGATTTGATTACAGCTTCAAGACGAGCAAGGAAAGCAACAACAAAGGACAGTAGCCTCAGCCTTTGAAATGCCAGCTTACAGCGTGAAGGCAGTGAAAAATAATACTTTGGTAACGTCTTGTTTAGGAAAAAAAAAAAAAAAAGCAGAACATTTCCTTTAATGACACATTAGCTGACAGTGGTGCTTTTATGACTCTGTCGTAGTCACCGATGAATCACTGGATGGGAGCGCAGGGACAGACTGTTCCTGTCTAAAGGTTGCCATCCCGGTGGTTCCCCATCACCCAAACCAAGGTGCTGCTCCTGCTCTCGCTCGCTCTCATGTCATCGCCATCAGCCGTTCAGCTGGTCCAAGCTCTTGCAGGGCTGATCAGCCCAAGATCGCTCCTGATAACCCCAGAGGTTTGTGTCACCAGCAGAGCCGGGGTGAAGGCAGCTCCCTCATCCCCAGACCAGGCTCTGGGCTCTCGACACCCTCACTGCCAGCGTCACGGCCGTGTCACGGCCACCACAGCTCGTGCTTCCCACCGTGGCAAGCCAAGGTGTCTCTGGAGCTTATCAGGCTTTTCGTCCATTGAATTCCCTCCTAACGCAGTTCATATGTTTAGACATTTCCCTTCGCAGGCACCGGTTCTTTCCAAATTCCTTACATTTTAGATTATATATCCTTGTTTTTCATCTTTTGCATTAAAAAAAATGCCTTCATTTGAAGCTTAATAGTGAGGGCTCAGTGCATCTGCCAGAGTTCCTGGCACAGCGAGCGTCCTGCAGGAGCAATTACTTTCCAGTGAGTCTCTAAAATTGCTTATTTACTTTCACTTGTATGCCAAAAATACTTTAAAATCAGGACAGTTTTTTCCAGTTACACAATCACCAGAAATATCTTGAATCCATACACTTCCACTGTGGTTCAATAGGCAACCTGAAAATAGTCAAAACAGCTTACAAAGTACGTAAAAAGTGTTCTCTCCCAGAATTAAGGCTTCAGAAGCACGGCTCCCTGTGCCCAAGTCAACGAACGCTACAAAGCAAAATCGATTCCCCCCTCTTTTATAACAACACGGGGAAAAGAGACGGCAAACGTGAAGGCAGCCGGTCTCTGCCGCTCTTCAGCAACTTCCTGAGTGGAATTATCGCAGCCAACCACTTCTAGAAAGTCCTTTCATGTCTATTCATGTAGGGTTTATTTACTGCTCTTGCCAAAACAAAACTACAGTTGATTTCTGACAAGCCATGAGATTTAGGATATTTTTCCATTAGAGCTTTTTAATTAATTATAGTGAATTTAGGACATTAGTGTGGGACAGTAGCTGCTCCTACCCTGTTTGATTTATCAAAAGCACTGATAAATCTTCCTTTTGGACAATCCTAGTTTAAGTATCAGATCCTCTCCCCTCCTTGTCTTGAGGGCACAGGTAACAAAATGTACAACAATCTTCTGAAGATCTCGACGCGCTTTGCAAACCGAGGCCCTCATTTGTTTTCCTTACTCATGCATATTTTAAATTCCCTTTTAAGTTTCAACGGTTTGCACGGGTGTAATTCAGAGCAGACTGGGGCCTTACATATTTTGCATACCAATGAGTTATGCGAGTCCAAATTCTGAAAAAAAGATTATATGAGCATTATGATGCAGCTGAGGACTAACGGGTTGGGAAAAAAAAAATTACAACAAAACCGGAAGGATTTACTTCGTAATTTTAAGCGCATGTTCACAAATGAAAGCAAGCATTGTATCCATCAACAATGACTAGAGCGGAATCAGCCTTTCTCCAAACCTACTGAAGAACCATGGTCTTAATTTGTAGGTTTAAGTTACTGGCACTCTTTTTTTTTTTTTTTTTGGTGTGTATATATAAGGCATCTAGACTTTAAATGATATTGCAAAAGTAGAAATACCATGATAAACCTTCAAAGCTGAAATAAAAAAGAACCTGTGTTTTAACTTAGTGTTGAGTATTTATACAGCCGGCACCATTTAGTCCGGCATGTTTGAATGAGTGCAAGTCTGTGGTTGCAGTTGTGTATAAAAATATTGTAGCCTGCTCCTGCTTTAGGAACTAAACTTCGGTTCCCAATAGCTCCCTCTGTAATTCTCTTTCCAAATAAAAGGAAGAACTATTCCTGGCTCGTAACGGTGTATTTCTGTGGCTTCTTGAACTATAATGAAGGCAGTCTGGAATGTTAAAAATTACATGTTCAATGCCAGTTCTTAACCCACAGTAGTTTAGGCTTTAAATGTTTTGAGGTTTACATTTTGAGTCTGTTATTGTACAACTTTTTAATTAAAATGTTGCTATAGTCCAGATCACTAATGCTTCTTGCTCAAAGATCCATTAACATCTATCTTAAAACCACTACTTAGGGAGTTTGATAATTTTGGTATTGAGGGCTAAGGCCATCTGCTTGGAAAATTATTTGGTTTTTATTTGGCTCCTTCTAATTGTAGAAATTCAAAGACATCTTTGATATCCACTGGATTCCAACAACGGAAACATCAGTTCTCTTTCTGTAAATGCTTCAATGCTTGTCTCTGCTGCAGACTAAATCTTGATGCAGTTCAGGAAATAATCTGCCAAGCTTCTCACTAATGAATCAGGTTTGGATTTTCCCTGGGCACTGTAGAGACAGTATGTACCATTGGTGCTCATTAGCATCTCTATGTTTTCTCATTGAAATGCTACTAAATAAATCAGGAAAAATTGACAAGCTGACTTGGGGCTTCTAGATGTCATCATAATCCAATAATAGCTGTTCTTGGGATTAACAGCACCACGCACTCTTCTTGTTATGATCTGTAGCAGAGAGTCCGTAGACATTTGTGCTCTGAAATATGCCTTCACATTTACATCCTACGTACAAAGCAGCGAGACTTCAACCTGACTTTCCCTCTCAGCTTAAGTTAAACATCCTCTCAAACCATGTGTAAACAGTGGCAATTTACTCCAGTATCAGTAAGAGAGAGAAAACCTGAAAGTTAACATCACAAGGCTGGGGGCTTTTTTTTGAGGGGGTGGGGAGCTCCCTCCTAAAACCAATGTCAGAGCTGGCCCAGTTTTTGAAGGAGATTCCCTCCAGGATTTCTCAGGAAGGCCCCCAGAAACGAATCCACTGGCTATAGGAATAACTCGGAAAGATAGCAGTGGCTTTATGAAAATTCTGCATATTGAGGGGGAAGTCAGAGCTTTCCAGCTGAAAAGACCTGTGTGCTTCCTTGTGTCAAATAACTCAGCAATTTAATTACATTTAGCCCGGGTTTAGATTCCTCTTTGGCCTGAGGCACTTGAATACATACCGTATGCACATGTGTGTGTGTAAACATACGCATACCTCTCTACAGGACACTATTTTAGTCCCAAGACATTGGTCAGCTCACGGTGGCAGTCTCTTAAGCCCTCCACCTGAAGCAGGTCTGCTTTGTCCGACAGCTCATTAAAAACCCCAGGACCCCATAGCAGAAGGACCCCAAAATGTGAGACAAGACACAGACACTGCAGTCCAGGAAAGCAGCTTTCTAACAGCAGGAAGCACCTTGTCTGCCCTGAGCCGGTATAATGTACAATTATACAGCTATTATTCTATTTACATTTACTAATTATTGTAGAATAATAACAATTCCCAGTGTAGCATCCGTGAGATTCTTAGGCAGCTCCCTCCATGCACTGCAAACGGCCCCTAACAGCTCAGAGAAACCTCTGGGCGGCTCTAAGCAAGGAAGGGAACAAAAAGTCCTTTCCTATCTCAACCCCCTAGCCCGCAGTCGGCCGGCCAAAAGGTACATTGAAAAATACAGTCGACCTCTGACTCTGTTGCCCGTGGAGGCTTCAGACCTTGACTTTTATCACCCTACACCTCGATATTATGCGCCAGGAGAAGCAAACCCCTCTGTCATGTCGATGGGAATGAGCTCTCTTCATACCAGCCACGTGCTTTTATCCACAGTGCATCTCCTGACATGGCATGGTCTTCTGTACCCTACTTCGGTTTTAGCTATGAATTTTGTTTTTCAGGGGTAAGTAAGATGGGGTGTTATTATTTCTACATAATCAATGCAAAAACAGTTTCACTTTCTCTGAAGCTTTTTATCTCCCTACAACTGGATTTGAATCTCTGACTTCATCACCACAACCCCAGAGCCATAACCACAAGGCCACATGGTCCCAGAGCTGTTTTTGGAGGTGGTAGTGATGTGAGTTATTTTAGAAGCTGCTAGCTATAAATTTCAGTTATATTTGAAGGAGGGTAAGTTAGCTTTGAAAGTCCTCGGTGAGTCTGTCCTTCAGTGACTAGTGGGCAATTACTGAGGCCACTGGCAAGAGCTCGAATGGAAGCCTGTCCTGCAGTTTCTACCATAAACCACCAAGTACAAACAAACAGCAATTGTGAACGACAGTTAAACTAATTGTCCTTGTTGGTATTACTATCCCAGGACGGGTTGTGACGCAGAAAGTCAATCTGCACAAAGTCAGTTTTTCATTACAGTGAGCTCCAAATAGCATCAAAACAAGTCAATTTTAGACCGCTTGGCTGCGCGTGATAAACGCAACCTAACCACCTTGATTCTTTTTTAAAAAGCCTTCACCCTGACCCTTCAGTTCACGATGCATTTTTGCACTCTTGGTTTCCTGCCTGAAAATAAACGTGATTCTGTTCTTGCATACCACTTGTTCCATAAACTACACGGGCAAATGCTATATGAGATACGATTGTAACTACAAAACTTACATTTGCAAAATAAGGATCACTTGCCAAAATGACACGCCGAATTTAAAAGACTTGCTTGCCAAGATTCATTCAAAGGAGGGTGCCCCTGGCACAGCCCAGGCCCAGCTGTTGGGTATGGTATCAGATAAAAGCCCCAAACAAGCAATGAATGAACAGCAGAATGAGTTGCTAAAAGCTACGAAACATGGGATTCAGCTCTTTCACATCTAGAAACTGTTTACATTTTTCTTTTCTCACAAGAATAATTTTCAACTGCAAAAGTTAACCACATCTGTGTGAAATGTAGATAACTTTGGGAGTAAAATTATTTCAATCAGAACAAGGGTCATCTGAAAGATGGTGGTAGTTACTCATTCAAGATCGTGCTTGATATACCCAGCTCCCAGTTCAGTATTTCGCTATGACTGGTGTAGCAAAGCACAGCTGCTTGAGCAGCGTTACTGAGACCGGTAAAACAGACATTAATTTTACTCTCTTCCTCATGATACAATGACCTTTCCCATTGGCGATGCTCACACACAATAGCCAAGCTCCAAGGGAAAGGCAGAGGGCAAAAGTGCTGCTGTCATACAAAACCAACAGAGATAGTCAACCTTAAAACCAGAATAATTAATTTTTTCTTTCTATAAGGCATAACCTAGTGGTTCAGGGCGAGACTGAAGGAAGAGAATCCTTAAAGGAGGAAAAAGAAAACAGGAGGGAATTCCACAAATCGGTAGAGCTGGAATAGCATTAACTGCAATCGCCTTTCACTGTCTAAGAACTGGCCGTATCATCCCAGGGTGGGATGAATTCTCCATCACTCTCTCCCTTAAGTACAAACAGAGCCTTACAATTCCTTAGCCTACATGTTTAAGCTGTGGCTTATTAAAATCGGGGTCAGGGGGAGAATAAACACACCTTACTGCCCAGCTAGCAAGAAAACGGGCAGGTCGGGGAAATCCTTCTGCTCCAGTGAAGGTGCTCCCATGCTCATCCCTCCAGTGTCTGAGATAAATACTGGGACTAGAGAGGCCAGGTAGATGTTACGGATGATTCTTGTTCATGCCCAGGACAATAAACAACGCTTAAGGCGATGCTGATGAAGACAAAGATGAGACTACTGGGAATACTCCTAGAAAATCAGAAAAATCACATAATACTCTGCAGTTATCATCTGTGATTCCAAGTCATTATTACTGACAGACATGAGAAGTCGTTTCATGGTAAGATTTTGTAAAATGTCAACTCAGGAGAAAAGAGCATTCTCAGCATCGAAGGTCACATCCATTCCGATACCTGAAAGCATTTTTGGAAGCAGGAGTCCCTTTGGAATTGCAGTGAAAAGTCTGCAAGAAAAACTAAAATACGAAGGACTAACATTACACATAAAACGCATGGGTAAAGGCACCAATAAAGTGCAACTGACCTCTTCTGTTGTCTCTCGGGAAATCAGAAGTCAGTTGTGCCTGTTATAACTATTATTTAAGAGTTGAGGAATGGCAGTGTTGAGAGACTTGTGCTCAGTGCTGGACACAGGCCTTTTGCTGAAGAACTCACAACAGCCATTTTGTCCTGGTTTCCAGGAAGGAAAGGTTTCTCCTGGAGCCTAAGAAAACCGTCACAAAAATCTCGAAGGAAAAAGAAAAAAAAAAACAACCCAACCAACCAACAAACAAGGAAAACATTTCACTAGAACCCATCTTTGGAAAAAATACAAAAATATTTTTCTATCCAGAGAAATAACTATAAATAATGTTTGAACTATTAAAAGGGCGAGCGCAGAAAAAGGCTATTTACATAGGAGCATTTTGTGCTGTTTCAGTCTAATTTGTCACCGATGTAGGAGCCTCATACGTTAGCTGGAGGAAATCCAGAGCTTTCAAAGGTTTTCTGTCAGGGCTTGAAAAGTTGCCAGTTTTTTTAATGGAGCCGAGCAGTCTCAGGCCTGTTGTTCTCAGAGATTTTGTGAGCCAGGGCCGCATGTTAGCAGGAAACAGAGCCAAGTGGGCTTCCTGAGCGTCTGAGAGAGGAAACACTGTAATAAGCATGGAGGCTGTGGTTAAAAATAACTCCGGTATATAAAGGCTGCAAAGGATCCCCTCTCGCTCATACACGCCGCTGCCTCTTGGCTGGCTGCTTCGCGCTGATTTCATGTGAATGAGACACTTTGCCATCTCATCGGAGCAGGTGGTTTTTCAAGGAGAAGACGGCAGAAAACAGCCCGCGATGAAGTCGAGCACAAGATAGCTCTTATTTTGCATGTTTTCAGCAAGCAGGATCCTAGGCTTTATTTCAAGAG
>NW_009633908.1:27658-27885 GCF_000690535.1 Cariama cristata
GTGGCTACGGACACGGTGTTTCGGTATCTAACTTTAGGCTGAAGTAAAAGTTATGCTGAAAAATAACTCGGTTTTCTGTGATATGAAACTAAAAAAAAGGGGAACAGGGTGAATCATGCAAGCTCTTGAGCAATAGGAGAAAGGGCCCCCAAATTGTTACCGCCGGGCCCAATGTGGCTTTTACCACTTCTGCTAGAGAAGCTTTAATACCCCCCCGTGCCCCCCCC
>NW_009633908.1:27916-35548 GCF_000690535.1 Cariama cristata
ATCCCACCCTGTGCCCCCCCCCGCCCCTTGCCCGGCGTTGGCCAACTGGAGGAGTGAAATGTGGCAACCACCAGCTGAAGGGACTGGCCACCATCAATCAGTGTTTTGCAGTCCCCGCGCATTGGTTTCTCACCAAGCAGAAGCCTGCTTCTCCTTGCTGAATTAATTTTGCACAGAACTAGACCCATCTCTTTTCTTCCAAAGGCAGTGATTCTCCTTGCAAATGTGGGATAAAAACCACGCGGGTTATTTGGCAAATTAAGGCACCCTTTTCCCTGCTGTAACCTGACACGAACATCCATACCGAACTCCATTCTGAACACTTCTTTGTAGCCCACATTATGCTGTAATTGGCAAAACACGTTCTTCCCAGGCTTGTATTTTTATTGCAAACATTTATTTGGCACTTTATGTGGCAAATGAAAAGAAAATTTCACAACTCATTCTACAAAGTTGCATTGTATTAGGCTGTCCCTTGAAAAGCATTTTATTGCTCAAGAATAGCTGTAACCGTTCAAGGGATTTCAACAGCATTATTCTTTCAAACTATAATTGCTGTATATACTATAGCATCAAATATTAATAATGTTGATCAGTATCAACCCTGACAACCAGCACTTAATTCCACCTTCGAGCTTATTGTCAGCAATAAGTGTGACATTCCTTGAAGGTATATCAGCTGAACAATTTGGAGTAGATTTTTCAGGTGCCTGAAAAAATAAGCTGAAGTTTTGTTTCTGAATAGAAAGCATTTTCTACGAGACACAAAGCGCTGTTCCCAAGCTCAGATGTATCCAGGAATTTAAATATATAAATATGCTACAAGCTAGGCATTAATAGCTCAACAACAACAAAAAAAATGGTCACAACAATGGACATAAGCATCTGGAAAAAAGTCTGTCCCCAAAATATCCCACTGAAGTTTCAAAGCTTAATCATAATGATATAAGTAATTGTGATCATGGAGAAAATATATATACCATTCTGAATACTTCAGTGATCTAAGTCTGAAAAGGACTTCACAGTCCAGGAAGACAAATGAGATCAGCTGCTCTATACGTACCGCCTATCATGCAAGGGTGCCTGTCTTCCTCTCACTGGCTAATTCACTCAGCTCTGATTCATACTTCCACGTATTCAAACAGGGAAAGTAATTCCAGGCGGCCAGCAATACCAATTAACAGTGTCACAGTTAATGAAATGCTTGCTCCAGTCTTTCCCATTACTCAACCGCAGGACATATGACTAATAAATAATACAGGTGCAGTACAAAGAAGGTATTTTATAAATGAGAACTAAACCCCACATGCTCATTACGTTAAACAAGGCTTTCCACCCTACACCCTATATGAACTCCTACTTTGTATAGTTGGTGAATAAACCTCCACTCATCAGATAAAACCATAACCTATAAAGATGTTCTGCCTGTCAACGAGGGGCAAAAACCCAAAGTCTTCCTCACTTCTAAGTCACTCTCTTCTTGTGGCTGGGTTTAAGCTTTGTCCAGTCTTCTCTCCCCCTCCCCCAGTTAAAACCTGTAAACTTCAAAGTGGCAAAAAAAATCTGCTAAAAGAAGGCCATCTGCATCTGCCGCGCTGACTCAGACTGCAACAGATCTCATGAATTAAAAAGAGAGAAAAGTGCATCTGATTAGTTCTTTGAAGTTAATTAAACCCCAAACACAGTCCTCACTTCTAAACCCAGTTAGCTTTGCCTGTCTTACCACATTACTGCTTGTCCCAAGCGGACATAAGAGATAAGACGTCATTTTACTTTTTCCCCTGCCATCTCCAACCGGTGATGTAAGTTCTCTCCCAAAATGCAGACCAGGAGAGACGTGACGAGTATGAAATCTCACGCCCACTGTATTCCAGAATTAAACGTGTTTCATCCTATTGGGCTTCCAACTTCAGGGAGGCGATTACACGTTTGTTAGTAGTAACAGCAATTTTTCTGAATGAAACCACATAGGTACTTTCTGACCTACGCTCCTGTTATGCCACACCCGTATTGCCCATTTCTTCACTAGATACTTGGTTCTGTAATAAAAAGTATTTGGCAACAACTGAAAACGGCTAGTGGTAATCAGTGCCTGATATTTTAAGCAGTTTCACTGACACGATTAAACAGGCTTGCAGAGTTTTTGAAACTGTGGTATCATTTCACAGTTCTGTAAAAAAAAATAAAAGATCTCTCAAATGTGTTTTTAATTGACAGCTGAAAGGGACATCTGCAATACAACATATGTGCATTCAACATACACATCAGTAAAAGCTGGCAGAAACACAACTACATACATAATCAAAGCTGATAATTTTAAAAAAATGGCATAAATTGTCTAGGTTTGAAGAGTCCTCAAATCAAAAATGACAAAAAATCATTTACAGCTGAACACTATCATTCTTCACACAGCAAATTCAAGTAACAATTCATAATTACCTCCATTAAATTCATTAAACAGCTGATTTTTTGCATCATTTACTGAACCATGAATGTACTTTAATGACGGGAACAGTATTTTCTTGCACATTTCTGAGAAAAGTTTCCCTTATATAATTTGATTTATTTATTGAAATGGAATTTAAGTTTATTTCTCCTTTGCATCAATGGAAGCCTGCCTAGCTAAAGCACGCAGTGGCTGAAAGTATCAACGCTTGACTTTTTCCTAATCTTTGTGAACTAAGTTACGAAGGCTTTCCTTAGAATGGATTAGGATTGCCATCGCAATGACTGGAAAGGATAGAACTGTCAATAAGCATGCTGAAAAAGCAGAAGTGCTAAAAAATATTTCTGTTCTCTCTTTGGGAAAAAGCCAGATGCTGTATTCAGATCAAACAATAATGATGTTGAAATACTTTCCATTCCAGTAACCAAGGAGGATGTTAAAACAACCACTACTCATCTCAAACAATATTAAGTTGCCAGGTCTGGGTAACTTCTAAGCGAGTGTTTCAAAAGACCCAACTAAGGACATATCCAGATGGTTAATGTTTAGTAACAATCAATTTCAGCACAGTGGGGAAGCCCCAGGTGACTTGAAGAATGTTAATATTATGTCAATATTTTCGCAGGGTAAACAGAATGACCCAGATATGCCTGTCAGCATTATATAAACCCAGGCAAAAAACTGGAAGAACTTGATACATAAAAAGAATTCTAAATAAAGATGGTTTAGTTAATGACAACGGTGTTTTAAATAAGGCAGTGGTGCTGATGTAACAAGGAAATCTCTGTAAGGATTTGCCTCGGTGCAGTATGATTTTCGCAGTAAGAAACAAGAACGCGACAAATCAATACGGTGTGCGCACGCGAATTGGTCCAAACACAAGCTGGTACATCTTGAAATCTAATTTAAATTTTAATCAAGCAGGTTTATTAGTTCTTGATCTTTTTTTTATCACCACTTGCCATTCAATGTTTTTAACAGTGACCTGGAAGAAAACAGAAACTGTTTTCAGGAACAGTTACTGATAAAGTCCTGGGTGACAAAGATCAAGGAAGTGCAATATAATTTGAAGAACATGCCATTGTTAAAGAATTATTATAATTGCACTATGCAGGCAGAAACAACCACCACGCACGGTCATACAGACAAGCTTAAGGCCATGCTTCTAGGAACGAAAAAATGCAAGCAGCTCTGCTTTTCGACGTAGACAAGAATCGGTTCCTACCTAGGCCAACAGGCAGAAAAAAATTGGGCCAGCAAAATTGCTGTGCTGGAGAAGGCAATCGTCAGATGCTGCTTTTCATGGTACCTTTTTGCAGTCTCTCCCTTCCACCTGTGCCGTCCTAAATAAGTTGGATCCCTCCCAGCGGTTCCAAGTATCTGACGATGCTTCCCAGCCCTGCGCCGTGGCCCAGCACCACTCTCACCAGGCCTCCCAGGGCTCTGTTCTACTTCCCAGTCACCCCCACGACTCGTGTGTTCTGCTTTCACCATTGCCATAAACTAAATCTAGTCAAAAAGCCTCGAGCCAGCACAGAGTGTATGTATCTATGTATGTATACATGGCGGTGGTGCCCTTGACCAGGAAGCTGAGATGCGATGAAGGAGCTGGAGGAAGAGGAGGGCTTTGTGGAACAAGTACTCAGGGGTGAGCTTCAGTGCAATACCATGGCTGAAAGGGCACAAGTGCAGCCCTTGGCTAAAGAGGAGTGACTCCCATTTGTCTGCTGCTCCACATTTCCAGTGCTCAAACCTCAAGAAAGGTTTTGAAAATATGCACGGAGTTCAGAGGAGAATCGCGAGAAATATTAAAGGAAAATATGTCAGACTAAAAACTTAATGACCCCCTTCAACTTCAGCTTATCAAAGAGATGAAGGTTCACCTTTAAGTCCCCAAATGAGAACAAGCTCCAGTCATGACAGATCTGGTCAAAAAGGCTTCTTTATCAAATTAATTCGTGATGTTACTTTAATCAGACAAAAGGCTGGCAGGACTAAGTCACTCTCCCCAAATTAAGACATGCTTCTCCAAAAAAAGACCTGCATATTTCATTTTCCGTGGTTGTTTACATCATTTGATCAACTTCCTAGAAAGCAGGCTCTAAAAAGTACCAACTCAGAAACTGCAGTTTAAATTAGCAAAAAAAAAAAAAAAAAAAATTGTATAGTCAACAGAACTATGACAATTTGAGATGCAGGCAGGGAAATCCTATGATAATGCTTGTCTCATTTAAACATGAAGTGGTTGGTCACAGTGTTACTAGACATTGAGATTGTGAAGTGGTGCTGAGGTCTCATTCTCGTTTACCCTGCTGTTACTACATTTGCTGTAGGTGCAGTCAGGACGTTCCGAGAGCAATCCCATGAGAAAGGAGCTTTTTGTTTGTTTGTTGGAGTTCCGTAATGACTCAGAGGGCTCTAGCAGCCAGGTGACGTGGGCATTCTCACCAACCCATCCAGCTGCAGGGTTTCACCCAGGGTGCAGATCATCCCACAGCCCCAGCTTAGATTCTTCCACTAACAAGTGGAATCTTGATTGCAGTCCCTTAAAAAGTTTCTCTTGATGTAAAAGCAACACCAGACATCAGCAGCAACACCTAGAAAAATCAACTTTGCTATACAAAAATGGCTGAGCCTGTGTTTACTTTGGCTGGAAGACAAATCACACATCATTTAGCTCTCCTCTACCCGCAGCAGATTAACAAATACTTTCTAATCTCACATTCTTCACATTTATACACCAGTGGCATCACTCCTGATCTACGCTGCCATAAGTGAGATCAGTGCCAGGGTCTTGAGTTTATTTAAAATATGCGTTGCATACAGAAAATGTCAGCACAACTGTCATGGACCGAGTGGAAGGTCATGGCAAAGTTGTACTCAATTTCTGCAGAACTAGTGACTCACAGCGTAAATAAATTCTCACATTCGTCTCACCAGGTTTAGTATAGCTGTAGCTTTTTTAGCTTTGCTGCTTTACTTGAAAACAAAAAGAAACTAAAGGCAGTGCATTTATTATTTGGGCACTGGGCTTTCATTCTCACTACCCACTAAAGGTTTCCTTTATACAAAGAAAAAACCAGAGGTAGGTGACAGAGTCACTGCAGGGCTATAAAGAAATGTCCTTCCAGTGCCTACTGGAAGACGGCACCCGACTGGAGCTTCTCAGCGAAATGTGCACTACAGTTGTATATCCTAGAAACAAAATATTTTGTTATAGCTGTTGCTGAAATCACAAGCACATAAACTGACACAGACATTCGGGGTGTGTTATCAAGGGAACATTCACATTCATTCTGAATTCATCAGAGTATATTTTCTTGGCTGACTCACAGCACCATATATACGTATTGTACACTTACTAACATTTTATTAGAGGAAAAGAGTTTACATTGAAAGATTACACAAGTGTGACATTACATAGCTATGAGTCATACATCTTTGTGTACTTTGTTACCATGCATTCAGTGTATTGATTCTGCTCCAGTCACAGAAGTTTGGCTGCTCCTCCTGGCCATCCTGTGAACTTTTAGAATAAAAAGTATAGAAAGTTAAACAAGAGATATTCATTATTTTAAAACATGTGTAGCTATTGAAAAGATCATTTACTCACCCTAGCAACCGCGCTTTCCTGAGATGGCGGCATACAGCCACAAGGCTGGGATGGGCTCTAGCAGAACGTGCCCAAAATGCTGCTGAGAACCACAGCCCGTCAAGAAAAAAAAATTTCCCCTCGTGGGGCACACAGCGCCTAGACGTTCGAGTTGTTCCCCTACACTCTGCTGACCCCCAGCTCACTTAGAAAGCCTCTTAGAAGTGATTGCAAAGGAAATACGGAGGAGGTAAGGGGAAAGCATAGCTCTTTCTCTGAGCAGGCTCGCAAAGAATCGGTCTGTCCTGTGATAGATCATCATTTTCTCCTCCTGTAAGAGTTGCCACTTTTGCTCTTTCGCTCTTGGATGACTGCCAAGGAGCCGTGATCCTCAAAAACAGGAGTCTGGGGCACGTTATCAAAAATTATTGGAGAATAGCTCCTTCAGACTGGGCAACTGAGCCAGAGGCCAAGGTAAGGTAGGAGAACAGCCTTCCCTTCTGAAAAATCCAGCCCAGGACCGTAAATGGGCTACAACCAGAGGAGATCACAGAAGCTACTTGCATTATTTCTCTCATCGTGTCATAGGGACATGTTGCCTTTGGCAGTCTTTGTGCAGCAAATGGAAACTCTGCTAGAGACCTGGACTTCCATTAAACGCAAGTCTCCAGCGGAGACCGTACAAGGCTGGCATTAAACACCCTTCTGTCAGTACCGAGATGGGTCTGAGACCTTTAGGGTGACCAGAGCTCGAGGCCTCCATCACCAGCTCACCAGCGCGTTTACCCACGCAGAGCAGGGTACCTGCCTCCCTTGCTGTGCTCGTTATGCCTTCCGCTCCCACCCTCGTTTTCTGGGTCTCATCCCACCCCGTGTCCCAGGGAGGAGGCCACGTCGTGACGCGGCTCCTGTGAGAGGTGGGGGGGATCAAACCCCGTATTCATGGCATCTTCCTCAGCGTCCCCAGGGCAGGGACCCCTCAGTGCTCCCCCATCCCACAGCAGGTCCCCTCACAGCGTCTGTTGGACCCACCGGTGAGTGTCCTCTCACGCCATGGATGGTCCCTTGGTGTTTTCAGGGCAGGGACCCCTCAGTGCTCCCCCATCCCACAGCAGGTCCCCTCACAGCGTCTGTTGGACCCACCGGTGAGTGTCCTCTCACGCCATGGATGGTCCCTTGGTGTTTTCAGGGCAGGGACCAGCAGGTCCCCTCACAGCGTCTGTTGGACCCACCGGTGAGTGTCCTCTCACGCCATGGATGGTCCCTTGGTGTTTTCAGGGCAGGGACCCCTCAGTGCTCCCCCATCCCACAGCAGGTCCCCTCACAGCGTCTGTTGGACCCACCGGTGAGTGTCCTCTCACGCCATGGATGGTCCCTTGGTGTTTTCAGGGCAGGGACCCCTCAGTGCCCCCCATCCCACAGCAGGTCCCCTCACAGCGTCTCTCAGGCGCACCGTCCCCTCACGTCAGGGAGGGTTCCTCACTATCCCCGGGGCTGGGACCCCCTCATCCCTCAGCGCCCCCAGGGCAGGCAGAGACCCCCCTCAGTGTCCCCTCAGCTCACGAAGGCCCTGCCCGTCCCCGGGGCCAGGGAC
>NW_009633909.1:0-14959 GCF_000690535.1 Cariama cristata
ACTTTTTTCTTGCTCCAGTCAAACAGGCTGATGTAACAATCTGGTATGTATTGCTTAAAACTACTTCTATTGTCTTTAGACAGGTTGGCTGCCAGTTCAAATGGATTTGTTGAAACAACGTGCTTTTACCAGGCTACACTCACTTCTCTTAGCAACAAGAGGTTCTGACGTTAGCAAGCTTATTTTGGAAAGCTCTGCTCTGTTCAGTGCGGGATCAGAGCACCCCAAGGGCTTCAAGTCAAACTTTGTAACTTGTAAATTAATTGACAAGCTGCAGAATCCTCCCAGAGACAAAGGAAAGATTTGTTTCCCCATTAAAAAACAATATCTGTAAATATGGTAAATAAAAGACAGAGTAACAGTTAAGATGCACTAATGGGTCAAATATAGTTTGCAATTGATTTATACTGACACATTAAAACCAAAATAGTATTAAATAGCCTAATGGCATAGAGAAGCCTGTAGCTGAATTTGAGCAGTAAGTGTAATATAAAAAAATCAGTAGGAGGTTCTGGTAAAAATAGAATAGAATAGTTGTACAAAAATAATTGATTTGAAAAAACAAGGGGAAAAAAAAAACAAAAGAGAAAAGTGGGAAACTGTATCTTGCCACTTTACTGACTCCCTTTTTCCCCCAAGAATCAGGTAACAGGAGGGACAAAACTAGAAATGCAGATAAATATTCTCAGCCTGGGAAAGCTCCCAAGGGCTTTCAAAGCTTGTTCTGTGGGTGTCAGTGGAGGGGAAGGAGTATGTAGCTGATAAAGGGTAGAGGAGAGAATAAATCCTAATAATAAAGGACAGTAACAGTACACATTTCAGTGTGATTTGAGCACGAATATTCACACACTTAAATTTAAGCACTTGTCCTAATTGTTTTGCTGGGCTAGAGCCTGAGGACAGCCTTGAATAATTGAAAACTGGCAGACTGTACATGAAGGAAAATACTCATATTGTGTGTCTGAAACTGTGTTTTGGCTGCACCTCTAGCTTTCATAGATATTATTCATGTCTGAGTCTTACTAATGACTCTGACCATCAGTTTGGGCCTCCCTTTGGCCAGGCTTTGATCACTCTTTAGAAGCAAACTGCACTCCAGTTCTCACTGACTTCAGCAGGAGAGAGCGCCGGGCGTTCTAAAGTCCGCACAGTACCAAGAAAAGACCAAACCCATATAGTGCTTATGCAAGAGGTAGTTTCTCAGAATTGGAAAGAAGCGATCATTCTTTGGGAAGAGGAATTTGAAACAATCAGATGTTGCCTCTGGTGTGCCATCAGATGTGTTTCCCTTTTATCCCCAGAGTGTGTATACATCAGCATCAGCGCTAGAGGGGGAGCAGACTTGATAATCCCTTGAGGACTCTATGCTCATAGGACAAATATTGCTATGGAGGAGACTTACAGTCACTGTCTGCAAACAAAGCAAATTCAAGGGGAAAATCCTTCTGAACTAATGTTTTTAAAGTAATCCTTTTAAGACTTAGTGTTACTTGTGTTTTATTCAATTTCTTTTTTAAACATGTAAGACTGTAATTCTGAGAAAATTATTTTAGAATAAAATGAATGACAACAGGTATTTCCAGGGCTTTTAATGTGTAAGCTACTGCACAAACCTACAGCTCCAGCTGCTGGCAGATTTTCCTGGATTTTTGCAGCCATATGAGTAGGAGAAAACATGAAAGTCAAAGAGCCCTAAGAAAACATCCTTCTCTACATAGAAAAACCCCCCTGTAAATAATAGCAATAAATGGTCCAATTTTTTCCTGTATCTTTGTATGTTTAGAGACCATCCAGTTCCCTTTTCAAGGCCAGCCTTGCATAATGCAGCCAATGGATCAACAGGATGCATTACTAGCGTGGCACAAGTCACAGGCTGGGCTGATACACTGAGTCACAATGCTGATGTGTACAAGCTATGGGTATGACTTATCTAGATATCGTTAAAGTCTCCTGATTCATCTTTGTGCCTGGCTGCCAAGAGGAATGAGTGGATTACAGGTTTCAAACTAAAAGATAAAAGAAAGCTTCTCATTTAGATAGAGCTCATTGCTTTTATTGTCCCTTGACAAAATAAAAATGCAAATAAGTTCTTGCATATTGGAAGACTGGACACATGCCACCTGTCCGAATGATAAACCAAAACCACAATTAAATCACAGAAGTTGGTAAAGATAACAAGAGCAGTGACAAGGAATAAAATACCTTCCTTGAGGAATAAATTAGCAAATAATCAGAAACTTTTTTTTTCTTAAATACTGAATATTTCTTTTGTGATTTTTTTTTTTTAATGAAAGACTACTATGAATCTACAAACAAATGAAATATATTTCAGTACACAGAACAAATACATAGGTTTTGTATGCAGGTAGATATTTGTTGCAATTAATTTTAGACTAGCCCTATATCATTGCTTTGTTAGCCTGGTATTGTCTGGTAATAAAGAAAAAAAAAAAGATACAGCAATTAATTCCAGTTGTGTTAAGCTCTACTAGTAGAATATGGGCTACAATAATACTGCAGATCATGCGACACTAACTTTTTGAACTCGTTTTTCATCAACAGATTGCTGACAAGCACTTCATTTTGCTTACTCAAGAGCAGATATTTCTTTGTCTGTAGAAGTTCATTCAAAAGTATTCCCAGTAGACTTCTCTTCAGGGAATATAATGCTGAGTCCTAGGAAAAGAGAGCAGTGGGTAATGTGTGCTTTGCCAAATGTACAACAGGTACTGAGTTCTTGAGAAACGTGCAATTTGTCCCAATGTGGAGCAAAGCCTTCCATAATTCAACACATACACAGGACTTCTTTTCTCAAATGTTCTGTTTCCTAAATGCACCAGTTTTCCATGTAATAGGTTAATCCTATAAATTACTCACTTAAGCAAACAATCGCTGTTTCTACAGGAAGATTCATTAAGATTAATAAACTGTTTTATTAAAGGCAAGCCTAGCAATTGTTGGGCTTGCCTCACTCTTCCATTTTCCTGTGCCTTTCTTCTAAATTTGCCAAATATGAATTATTTGGGTGCATATTTCTGAAGCTGGGTTGATCCTGGAATGGGATTATTTTTTAAATCAAAGCCACAAAAGTTTGGCCATTATTGAGACAAAAGCTAAGAAACAAAATATGGCCCCCAGTCTATAAATAATAGTAGTTCTTGAAAAGCCTTATGTATAATAGATTGTTATTATAGTTGTACAGATCTACATAGCAATAAATGCTCTTGACCTTTCTTCCTTGTGCTTGAAGAATGAACTCAGTATGAGAACTGCATATACCATGTTGCCCTGTTCATGTCTTCTGAAACCCAGATTAGAATTTGCAGACATTTGGCCATGTTCAAAACCTAAGAAAGAAAAGTGGTTTGTGAGGTGGAGACCTCTTTTATTTTCCTGTCGACTTCCTTGAATGTTCCATATGTGGTGAACGTGTGGGCTCGGACCCACTTTCCTGCAGCTATAGGTTTTCTTCAGTAGCTATCCTGACCTGGATACTTGAAATGAGGGAAGGGGTTTTATCTGTTTCCCCTGAGTTCTGAAGTAGATGCAGGATCTGTGTAGGAAGAAACAGTATAATCTGAATGAAGATGGGATGGGAACCAGACCCTCTTTAGTCTGCAGTTGAGTGTGTTGAAGTGGAATGAGGAAAGGTGTGGGTAAGGAGGTTGGGCACAATGGAGCTGATGATAAGAATCTGAGGAAAAGGTATGAAAGAAGTCCCCGAGAACAGATAGGTTAGGAAAAGAGTAGGCATAGAGTTGAAGACTGGGGCTGCTTACTCAAGAAAATGATCAATCCTGGGTAAAAAAATTTGAAAGCTAGATGGAAGTGGCAGTACGAAAGGAAGAGCTATATCAGTAAGAAGACAAAAACTGAGAACTTGCTGGGTGAAACTGAAACTGAATATGTTCAGGGAGTGAGATTGCAGCTGGAATCCAGTGAGCTGAAGAATTGTTGGCAGATGAGTGACTGTCCAGCTAACAGAAGTGAGCACCTGGAAATGGGTGGACAAAAATATGCAGGGTAGGTACCTGAGGAGTTCTGGAACATGCCAGGTTCTGGAGTACACTACTCTGTACACAATGATTACCTAGTAGATCTGACAATGTGAAAGCTATGTTTTTTCTTTTAGGAGTCTGTAGGCAATATAGTACTGCTTTCATGAAACTTAACTATAAATATAAGAAAAGTAGGAGAAGAAATGTTTTAAAATAACCCAATTTCTGTATGTTGACCCCACACATATAGCAGCCCCAAACCTTCATTTTGGGTTTCAGTATTTCCCACTTTATACCTCTCCACAAGACAGTATTGCTCCAAGACATCCTGCAGCTTTTGAAATAGGACAATTAATCCTTTGAAATCCCAGCAAGCCACTCCAGCAGAAGAACCCAGCCAAGTCATCAAACCAAAAGGCTTTATGAATTGTTTCTCAGTGAAATTGCCAGAAGATTAAATCCATATCTAACCACCTTAACCCTCCTGCCTATATACATTACGTGAGAATTCTGCTTTTCAATTTAATGAATTACAAATAAAGCACTCTGCAGATTTTATTAAGAAGTTGTTAGAAGCAGCTCAAAATGTGTATCATCAACAGAACCCAAGTTGCAAGTGCAACATCAAGGGTTATATTCGGGAGACTGAGAAAATCAATACCTTTCTCTCCAAAGCTGGGAATACAACTGATCATATCTGAGTCTCTGATGTTACAAAAAATCCGATGAAACCTGCTGATAAAAGAGTATCTCCGGAACTAATGTTCATCCACCAAATACATATAATACTGCTACTACTTTAGGTTGTGGTTTCATAGCACCTATCTAGTGTGGGTGCTCATTGATCCAGAAAAGAAACTGTGCAGTTGTTTTCCTCTCCGACTGCCTTTTTGCCAGCAGCAGGTGGGTCCAGACCTCCGCAGAAGCACAGCCTGGGGCAGCCTGGGTACTGCAGGACTATACTGTGAGGCTGCAGGCTCACACCCTTCTGATGACTCGCGTGATAATCAGGATAATGAGATCTAATGAAATTTCCTTTCTTCTGATTTTGTGGGGGGTTAATCCTACAATTTTCAGATATTAGCTGTATTAAAATAACATAATTAAGGACCAGAAATTAAGCTTGAAAGATTAGGAAATGTCAGAATTACAGCTGATTGAGTAACATTCTTTTGACCCTATCGGGCACTTGTGGTATGACTTAGTCTTTAATTACATGATCGCATACTATTTTTCCACAGTAACTCTACCTCATTTAGTTAATAGGTCAGCCCTGTTCCAAGAACGGTCCAAGCTTGTGTAGTTAAAGATGCTGATAGCTTACACGTGGAACCACAGTTTCTCATACCTTAGTTCTCCACATCTAAATTGAGTATAATAATACCATGCCATCTCACCGGTGTGTTTTGAAAATAACTTAATTGGTGTTTGTGCATCACTTGGCAACTACAGCAGCCTACAGGAAAGCCCAAGAGGAAAATAATAATTTTGTATCTAGGGAAGGCCTTGAGTCACATGCATTATACAGGGTGTGGGCCACATTTTGGCCAATGAATAGTAAACAAGATGTGGAAACTGAACGGATCAGCAGTGTCACCAGTTATCACGTGTTGGCTGCACCTGAATTTGGCAGGTAAGCGGATTCTGGCTCATCTACTTGGAAGGCAGAGGAGAGGCAGGAGCAGGAGCACAAGCAGTAAAATAGTTCAGTCCACGCACTGAAAAAGACAGACACTTACTGGAGGGAGAAAAAAGCATATATGGTCAGGAAGTAGGAACTGCAGTGTAGTCCAAAATTTGCACAGGATACATTACTTTGTCATTCTCTAGCTTTTGAATGCTAGAGCTTATAACCTAACCACACTTCTCTGAACATGTCTGTCTTTCTTTTGTATATATTTACTTAGGTTCCATCTACTCAAAGAAATATCTTAACTCTGCTTTATGTTCTTCTTTGGCAATCCTTAAATAAACAGCCGTGAAATACAAACCTCATTCCACAGAAACCATCGATAACCACTAGCATTCAAGATCTATATCATAATCCATCCCCGCTAACGGAAACCTAGCTGGTCTTGCAGCAGTCCTTGGAGTTTCTCAGCTAAATCTTTAGTCAATTATGCAGATGAGATGATTGATGAAAGAAAACCTCTGCAAAAGCTGAAAAGCCTTACAAAACATTGGGGGGTCTAACTGAAACTTCTTTGTGATCATAACTGGCAAGATGGTTTCAGGTAAATCTCACTTTTAGGAAGTTCAGGATTGTAGAATACAAAACAAATCCCTAAAAATCCACTGTTTTTCAGGAAGCCAGAGGCAAAGCTAAAGGCCATGTCAGAAATAATAGCATAAAATGCTTATAATAAAATATGACAAGGCAAGCTGTTAAATTTTGCACCACTTTTAGGTATTGGTTGGAGATAAAATGTAGTCCAACAGTCCAAATGTAGTTCCATAAAACAAATTACAGTTCTCAATCTAGAAATGTAAAGTATACTAATTACAGCTGCAAATTCTCTATTGTAAAGAAACTGGCCAAACCTCATTGACATTTTGGTGAAGAAAACATACTTCTGCATCTGCTACATGATTTGATAGTAGTTGGAAATTAGACCAAAGAAAAATCACTGCAAGTAGCAACAACTGTGTAAAAAAAGATAGGATCATTGGCTCATAACAAGCTGAGAGAGAGAGAAAAAATCCTCAATATGTTTAAAAGCATTATCAATTTCATCTCAGTTCTGTCTGTATTTTTATGTAACCTTTATTTAGCTACATTTAATCTTACTTATTTCTCAATAATTGTGAGAAACACCTAAGATGACTATCTAAAAGCTAAGTGCTTTTATTTAATCTCTTCATTGTACTGCTGTCCACGTCTATAGTGAATTCTATACTTTCCATCACATTTTTTGTATTTGTCTTACGTAGAGTCACAGCTAAAAAGACTATTTAGAAGTGAAAGTTTAAGACTACCCATGCTGCCACATATTAAATGCAGGTGCTTTTGTAATTATGTGTAGCAGCTATGTCATGCCATGAACATCAGTTGTGGTGCTGTGAGTGGCTGGAGTAGATTCGGGTGACAGTATTTTCTTCATACTCTCTACCAGAGCCTACCTTAACCCCATTACACTGCTACCAAAGGGGCAAATCCTGTATTGTGAAACTGTATGTGTCGAATACAACATCTACAGATCCTAGGATGTTTTTTTCCAGGGGAAAAACATCAAAACAAAACAAAAAAGGAAACATTCAGTAATTTTCCTCCCTCTGTTTTGTAGAGAAGAGGGAAAAGTAATTGTGAAGCTGCTATTGCTTTGCCTCTGTGTCTAGCAAGCATTTCTGTGTAGCAAACAGGTCAGAGTTTCTCTTGTGCTCACTCTGTCTTTGTCCCTTCTCCTGTTCTCTGGCAAACGGAAATACCAAAGCTGAGGAGGAATTCTCTGCTGTCACCCCAGATGTGAGTCAAGTGAGGATGACTGTGAACAAGAACCAAGCTGCATGGAAACTAGACAGAAAGCTCTGGGGAGCCAGGCTGGTGGACTCTGGCCACGGCAAAGGTAGAAGCAGTGCCAGCGAGGAGTGCTTCTCAAGGGGCAGTGCTCCCTGCAGGAGTCACAACCTTGGGTCCTCATGGCAGCAGAGTGGCCAGCATCACTTTCCAGTATCCCAGTGCAAGAAAAGCCAGCCAGGAGACATGGCTGTTTTGTGTCTCTGCCAGCTTTAGGTTGCCTAAAGATGGTGCTGCTTCCAGCCTGAGCCTGCCTCGAGTTGCAGTCAGGTCGAGTAGGGGAATTTTTTTTGTTTCTCTGCTCTCTGCTGCTTAAGGCAATAGAGTTTAAGCAAAGTCATTTTAGTTTTGTTTCCCAACTTCTCACATCTGAGTTCTGCTTTTAATTTTTAAACTTCTATTAATAACAAGGCAGAAGGTAGGGGAAAACCAACAACAGCAACCCAAGGTCTAATAACAGCATTTACATCCTAAAAACTAATCTCTTTCGAATGATCTATATTAATACTTTTCTTCTGCTATGTATTTTGCTTACCATTGTGTTTCAGAAATAAAACCAGTATGTCAGGTGTTACATAGTGGGGCTAAATTCACATTACTGCACTTTTAAAGGAGGTGTGCATTTACTGGCTGATGTGGAAGGGATTTCAACTTTCAGCTATTAGATCTCAGAAGCCCAATTGAGCAAAACATCTTCCCTATTTCCTCTCCAAGTAGATCAGGCTACGGCCCAACATGTAGTAAGCCAGAATACACCTGGAAAAATACCTGCTCACTCACCCATCCAAGTTGTCTTTGAGTTTTGGACCCCATATCTGAAGGATTATCTTGTGTCTCAGAAAATGCATGTGGAAATGCAGATCAGAGTGCCTGAAAGGAGTTTCTGGTCTAAAAGAATCGCATGACAAATAACTGAACTTCAAGCTTACATGTCTTACACAAATACCCTCACTCTTATTCTTTCTTTACACTGTTTCAGCTGTTTGTTTGCATTTTTATTCATCTATAAGAAACTGGAAAGTTGCATCACATCATGATTTTCTTACTTGAGTAAAAGTACAGTGGTATAAATTCAGCTTTTTTTTTTTCTTCCACATTAAATGGGAATAATAATGAACAGGAATTAGGTCTCTTTACTCCATCAAATAGTCAATTAACTAAAATTTGTTCAGAATGTGAATGATTCCTCTCCTAAATCCTGTGCCTGACAACATTATTTTCCCTATATTTCCACCTGTTCTTTCTTCCACCTCTATTTTCTCCAACTTTACATTGCAGACAAGAGGCACATATGCTACAGAGGAAGAATTTCCCAAGATCCCCAATGTCACCAACTGTGAGGTTAGCTGTGTGTTAGAGCATGAGGAGTGAAGAGTATGAGGAGTTACGTTGCTCCTGTAAAAAGGAGTACCCATAAGGGCTATAGACTGACTAGTTGAGTAAGAAAAGTGAGGTGGAAAAAGTGGTCTCCAGCCTATATCTCCATTCCCTCCTTGTGATGATTGAAGTATAAACATCCTTCCGAACAGATGTCCTTCCTTTAATCTCCTGCAGATTTCTGCTGCTTCTTCTGCCCCTCTCTCATCCAAGTTTCCCTTAACCATTCAAACTTTTTAGTCTTTTTTTAAAAATAAAGAAAACAAATCCAACTTATTTTAATTTTTTATTTAGTGTTTGTTTCCTTTATGCCTTATGTATAATCACCTATGGTCTTCCACTCTCCCACTCCTTTCCTTTTATGAAGCATGTTTGTAGGGACTGCCCTGTTAGGATGTGTGGGCTAAAAGGTAATAGTGCCTGGGACACTGTGTGTGGGAGCACTGGGCTCTGTTCATTTTGAGCACACAAAAGTATCCTTGCTACTAAGGGTGATGAGAGGAAGAGTGGCCTTGTGTGCACCTCCAAACACAAAACGGGGGTTCCACTTAAAGGTATATGTGTATCTGTGTGATTATTAATATGGGTTGCTTCTGTTCCACATCAAGTCCTCTGACCCCAGAACCGCTTCCCATCCTCTTTACCTTTCCACCCAGAGACCCTTTCCTTATGCCACATCCCCATGCCCACAGTAGCCGCTTTGTGGCTGCAGTGACCTTTTCTTCCTATCCCTACCTGAGCAAAATCCCCAGTTCTGGGGAGTGTTCCCCCCTTCCTCTAGAACTAGTGTCCTCTCTCCGGTCTTTGCAAGCCCCAAGCTTTTCCAACTCTTTTTCACAGCCACCACTGATCTCTTTTACTCTTTCTGCGCTCTCGTGGGTTGCAAGCCACCATATTTGGCTCTCTGCTTTTGGAAACAAACTATTAAACCTTACCTTTGTAAACCCTTAAAAATGTAGACATGAACTTTGCTGAACACCAATCTGTCCATATGGGATTGATTCTGAAAAAGGGTGGAGAAACAGATATTCTATCTTCTGTTTGTCTTCTGTTCCATAATGGCTTCCCTTTCCCCTTTTCCCTTTTCCTTTTTCATTTTCCCTTTCCTCTTTTCCATTTTCCTTTTTCCCTTTTTCCTTTTCCCCTTTTTTATTCTTTTTCTTTTTCTCTTTTCCCTTTCCTCCCTTTTCCTTCTTTCTCCTTTTTCCTTCTCCCCTTTCCTTTCTCGCTTTTCCTTTTCTTTTGATTTTGAAGTTATTTTATGGTATAGCTATTTCCAGCTCAGAGATTTCATTAGACATTATAGCTTTGTCTTTTGACTCCCAGAAGAGTCACTAGAAGCTTGATTGGGCCTACATGTATGAAAGTAAAGACTTACCAGTAATTTGAATGAAACGCTCTTGCAAGCTCAGCCAAAGCAGGGAGATTGGATTGACTTTCCACATGCTTTTACAGCTGGTTATGAAGCAGCCTTAGCTTGTTAGTTCTGCTAGGTATGTCAAATGTGTTTCTGTATCTTTCCTGACAATTTGTGAATGTTTCTAGTTTTCAACAGTGAAAAGCTTAATAGGAGTGAACATTTGTAATATGACACAGTGCTCCTCTACCAATGATAGCATTTTCCTCTCTGTTGCCAAAAGGATTGTTTTGAAAGTGAATTTTTACAGTGAATAGAAGTGACATTCTCCAAAGGCATCAGATGCAAAAAAGGCTTTATAGAAATGTATTGGCAAGAAAGATTAATAAAATGAAATAAAACCACATTTAGCAGGTCTTTGGCAGATTTAGGCAAAACTCTACCGCTACTTTTTTTTAAACAAAAAAATGGGCTTATAGTCTCAGAAAACTTTTTTAGCAAAATGTCCTAATGTAGTTTGACCAAAAAGAAAACAAAATATTTGATTGCAAACTATAGAAATATTTTTAAAATATACTCATAAAGTTTCCCTATTTCTATTTCTGGCTGATTGAAACTGAAGGAAAAAAATTAATAGCATTTTTTTAAAAATAAATTTTCCTCAAGCATCATTTGATTAATATTATTCATCCAGTTCTACCAAAAACTTAGTGAGAATACTGATGATAGAGTGTTGACATGGTGCTAAGAAACATGTTTTTGAAAAGCCTGTCAGCTTTTACAACTATAAATCAAAAGAACAATACAAAGCCAAGGGAAAAACCTTGGTTCAAAGAGCAAACCAAAATAAAGAATAAATGTTTTCAGTTAACCTAAATTTTATTTTTCCCTGAATTCTTTTAAAATATGTTTTTAAAAAGAACTGAAACTACAAGTGAAATGTTCCACCTTCTCACAATTGCCCTCCACTTCTGCTGAAGCAGTCCCAAATCTGTGAATAATCATTTCATTCAGTTCAAGTCCATCCTTTTTTTTTTTTTTTTTTTTATAAACTAAATGCAATATTTGTAACAAAATTATAGAGTTGCAAACAACACTGACATGTACAGATGACTCTGAAGTCCTTCTCCTGGGAACCTCTACTCAGACAGGCATTGGGGGAATCGTGTGCTACAGAGAAAGCCCCTATAATATAACTGAGACCTGTCCTGCTCCCCATGTTCACCAGAAGAGCACAACTCCCAGCTGCATCTGCCCTCACCCTGGATCCCTCTCTCAGCTCACCGGAGTTCAGCTGTTCATGCAGGAAAGTGGTCAGGTTTGCAGCATGGTCAAGCTCAGTACTGCACAGAGAGAAAGAACAATGACAGATGAGCAGAACAAAGGTTTGGATGGGAAGAAGGAAAGAGCAATGGCAGGTGGGAAGAGGATGATGGTGAACTGGCAGAATGGCCTGACTCTGCAGGAGGTATCCACCAGGCAGAGGGTGAGAGCTGTTGTCCCCTTCTTTATCCTACAAGACCAAGACTCGATTTACAGCAATTTAAGGACTTCTCTCCATCTTGGAAGAGATAAGCTAAATCCAGTCATGTGATCAGTGAGGATTCAGGCTATGCATGTTGGCCCTCTGCACCTATGGCTGAGCAATGAGTGAAGCAGTGAGTTGCTAGCTCCAAAACTGTGCTGACAGAGTATCAGTTTTGATGTGTGAGGTTTGAGCGGTTTAAAAGGCCAAGTATCTATCAGATGGCCAGAAAGAGGAAGAAGAGGATCCAGGAAAAACTCCGGGGTCTGATGAAAATCATCATAATGTATTTTTCTGGGGAATGTTCAGCTGCTGGTTGTGGAGAGGTTTTTGCTACAGCGATTTTTCATTTTGAGGAACTCGTCACACAGGAATGGGGAAATGGCATTGCACTGGCTGTTGAGTACAGTAGCAAGGACCATGCTCCTGTGTAGATGCGGTAGAGCCTGCTGAGCTGGAGAACGTTAAACAACATCTGTAAAGATAATGGAAAGCAAAGATGAACCCTGTGAGCCTATTAAGTCTTTTCCATTCCTTGTGCTAGGGTACTTACGAGCCAGCATACCCCATGTGTAGGGAGCCAAGACTGAACTCTTATTTTCCTCTTTCAGTTGGCGCGGACTCACTTCCTTGGAATAATTTAAGCCACTGGCTACCAAGTGTGTAATCTGGCTGAATATTTCATTTATAACCCCACCCAAGTTTCACAACTCTGAACATAAGGAGAACTCCCACCAACTGTATTGCCTGGAGTTTCACAACAAGGACTTTACATTTGCATAGTTTTCCCCATAATCCATCCTGCATAATCAGGAACTAAAGCCTTGTCGTATTAAATCCTGCAATGTTTCTGTCCCGTCAAACCCTTCTACAGGCTGAACAAATCAATATACTATTTTTCTTAATAATGTCAAAGAGACTGGGAATTTTGACTTGCCTTTTTGGTCTTGAAATCAATGTAACACAAAGAGATATAACCTGTTCCTTAAAATTATGTTTATTCTTTGCATGGACTAATTGCAAGTTTTTCCTGCATCATCAGGGAATTTGTAAAGGAAAATTTGACTTTTTTCTTCCTTTTGGAGAACCATTGTTACTGTTCCCAGATGAAAATGATTTTCTCAAGGGAGTTAATTATCAAGGTCATCTTTAGTATATTAGCCCTTGATTCACTTGTGCTGCACAATTGTTACAGAGAAATATCAGCTGATATTAATGTATAGTTTTATTGTTTGATCAGCCAAGAGTTTGATGCAATTCTAAAGTATAGAAGACTTCTTTGTTTTGGTAACACAGTACAATAGTGCTTTGTCTGCAATTACAGAAGTAGGAAAATTGAGAGAGGAGTTTTGTGTGGGTGGGGTGGTGGTGATTGTAGTGTGCACTGAAAGGACAACACTCTAAAGGGTTGGAACTGGGAAAGTTCTCTGAACTACATGGCATAATATAAAAACCGTGTAATGGTAGGGAAATAGTAAAAAATCAATGAAGAGTGTCTGAAAGCCACTGATCTTTTCATGCTGCTGCTTTTTTAGACATAGTTACTGCTTTGTTTTTATACCAGCACGTAAGTGAAAGAGGCTGCAAGTGGTGGCTAATTAAAACCATAGCATCTTTGTGTTGGTTTTGGCCGGGGTAGAGTTATATGTTGCTGGGCAAGTATATGTTTCATCCATGACAAGCCATACTTTTAATGTATTGAGTTTCAAATAAAAAAATAATAATACAGGAATATAGGAATGGGCTCAGAGAAACAGAACAAAAGCCGTCTACCCTGCTACTCTGCTATGTTCTTTCTCTCAGTAGTTAATGCTGGATATTTCACAGCAAGAACAAAAGAGAAAACCAGCTGTTCCCAACTCATAAACAGGCTGATCATCTCTGTGTTTTTATGCTGTAAGAATCTGATGATTCAGGTCAACATGATATGTAATGTGGTATGAGTAAAATGAAAATAGGTTTGAATCTGCTGTTTGATATGCGGTGTCAACAAATGTAGCAAAACTATTTGTGAGTCAGAAATTGTGTAAACAAGCAAAATAGTTGTGACATCTTTCTCCTGATCAATTACAGGAGAGGTTCTTGCTGTTCTGGTACCTAGAGAAGGAATTAGTGCTATAATACAACATTAACATATCAGGAGCAGATTTAACACAACCAAAGGAAGTAATTTTTCTTGCGACAGATAATTAACTGATGGAACTCACTGCCACAGGATGTTGTGGAGTCCAAAAGCTTAAGTGGCGTAAAAGGAGTTAGAAAATTTTGCTGAGAATAGATCTGTCACTGGCTGTTTAATAAAATAGTCCAGTCACAGCCCCTGGCTCAGAAATTCCCTGAACAGCAAGCTGCTGAGAAATGGCAGAGTGACAGGAAGAGTTCCTTGGGCTTTCTGTGCTTTAAAATTTTTAATGCTTTGCCACCTGCTGCTTTTCATGGATGGAAAAATGATACTGGGGTAGATGGGCTAGATCATTTGGTCTGACACAGTGTGATGGATAATTTTTGTGCTCTTGTGATGAAGCGAGGGAGCACACAGCCTCAAAATCCCAAGCTGGACTACCAGTATTGTTTGCCCAAGCTTACCGCACTTAAAAGTCTCTGAGTTTTGTGCACAAGGGGCTTGTCAACCTTCTTGGTGTTGGATTTAGGAGGATTTGGTGTCTTCCTGCCTCAAACAGCAGCTTACTGAGTGATGGGTAGAAGACATTTTCTGTCTTTGTATCTCAGTTTCTCTATGTCTTCATATGAGGGAAGAGAACACCGACATGCAATTGGAGATCTCCTTGTTAAAAATCCTGCAAACCCTCCTCATTTGTGTTATTACATTACAGAATCACAGAATCAATTTGGTTGGAAGAGACCTCTGGGATTGTCAAGTCCAACCTTTGCCCTAACACCCCCATGTCAACTAGACCATCCCACTGACTGCCACGTCCAGTCTTAAACCCCTCCAGGGATGGGGACTCCACCACCTCCCTGGGCAGCCCATTCCAATCCCTAACGACCCTTTCTGTGAAGAAATACCTCCTCATTTCTCGCCTGAACTTCCCCTGGCGCAGTTTCAGACCATGCCCTCTTGTCCTGTCTCTGGTTGCCTGGGAGAAGAGGCCGACCCCCTCACTACACCCTCCTGTCAGGTCGTTGTAGGGAGCGATCAGGTCTCCCCTCAGCCTCCTCTTCTCCAG
>NW_009633909.1:14980-35587 GCF_000690535.1 Cariama cristata
CCTCCCCATCAGACCTGTGCTCCAGACCCTTCACCACCTTCGTTGCCCTCTCTGGACAGTGATAGCGTGAACTATTTGCAGTAAGCTACTTAACCTGTCTCATTTTAGTAAATTTCATGCTTATGTAGAAAACTCCAGTTTATTTTGAGCTTTAAGCTCAGCATATATTCACAAATACTTTATTTTAGTGCCCACTCTGAATTGCTGGGCTCACATCTGTGGAAATACAGACCGTGAAGGCACTCGGGCATCTCTCTTTTCTGTAATTTGGTTGGCTTTTTGTCTTATATTTACTATGTAAGTTTTTTGCCCCTGTTATAAAAGACGTTATCTCCATCACGACATGACGTCACACCGTCACAACCGGCCCTCTCCAGCTGAAAGCCCAGCTCCTGCTGTGAAGGGCGGCGAGGGGGGGGCGGGCTTCCCGCGCTGAGCGCGGGAACAGCAGCGCCCTCTGCTGGGAGCAGGCTCTGCCTCTGGGCACAGCGCAAAGCAAACCTTAAAAAGGGGAACTTCTCCCTAAAAGGTGGGCGCTTTCCCTTCGCTGCCTTCCTCTTCTCTGTTACCCCGCCTGTGCATTATAGAAATGGAGAAGGCTAGGTCCTTTTCCATCGCTAACAATGGAGCTGGAGGAGGACCCCCTGCAGTAGTGTGTTGTGTAGTTGGGCTTTAAGGGCTTCTGGGTTAGAACCCTGCTGTGGAGTCAAAGGTTATTCAGCGTGTCTGTAGGGTGACTCAGAGGAAAAAGCAACAAACATCAAAGAAATAAGAGGCGTAAGACTGAGTTTGAGAGTCTTTCTACCTTTTTCTAAGCATCTTTTGGAGATTATATGAAAATATTTTCCCACATAAAAAGAAAACCGAGCAGGATAGAAATGATTCTGAAAGGTTACTTGTCTGTATAATATCAAACACTTTGGATTTGCATGGAGGATTAAGAACAGGAAGATGGATCCAGCTGAAGCAGAGCTAAAGCTTTTAAAAGTCCTAAAGAAATTATTTAATTAAAAATGTGTAGTGAATTGAAAAGACGCATTAAGGCCTTGTTAAGTGCCACGGTGTTCAGCAATCAGTGATTGCTAAGAAGCGGTTTGTGAAGTTGCAGAGGTTAACACAGTAAAGTGTGGTGTAACCTAGGATATCAAAAACCCAGTTACATTGCAAGCATATATTCTTTTCCTTAGCTCACGAGAAAGACACTCCCTGTGGTCTCCATGGTAAGAGCCCCAAGAGGAGCTCACAGACTAGTGTCACCTCAGAGGATTTTTCTACTAATGCGATAGAGCAGTTTGTCTTGCTGGAAGAGTGTCAACCATGACAGACAGGAAAGGGGAGGGGAAGAGGGAATCAGGATTAAAGATTTAATAACGGGTTCTCTCAATCTTGGCAAAGCTGCCTCTTCTGTGGTGTCCAGAGGCCAGACCTGCAGCTGGAATGAGGGATGAAGATAAAGTGGGTGGCTGAAGAAGAGGAAAGTAGTAAATGGAAAAGAAGTGGGAAATTGCTATGTGACAAGTGATGGATCAATGGCCTAAAATGGCTTTTAAGCAGCCATTATTTGTGACAAAGTACCGGACTTTCTAAGTGATGAACTGAGATGTTGCCAAAAGCTTTTTTCAGGAGCTGACTGAAATGCTGAATCTCCACAGCTTCTCATGGCTTTGGTAGGATTTTGAGTCTTCAGTGTCTGTCAAAAAAGCATATTTCTTAATTAACCCCAAAATATCTTGGGAAGAGGAAATTAGGTTCTGTAAAACTGAAGATTCACAAGGAAGGGACACATGTAGCTTTTTAAAATCTGTCTCAGAGAAAGTATGTTCAAAATCAGATTAGGCATGAATGTAATTTATTAGCACTGGAAAAGAAAGAATAAAACAACTGCGTGTGCAAAATAGCGAGTCTGTCATAAAGAGGAGGAGTTAGAGAAGCATTGGAGGAGAGGAGTGTCTGAGTGTTGCGTAAAGTCTTCAGAGGGCAGACTTGATTTGATACTAGAAAGACGCATACTGTTGTGTGGAGAGAAGAAAGAAATGTAGTAAGAAAAGCAAATTAAGTATAATAACAGATATTGAATAAGGTTCATAAAATATCACAACAAATTACAAAAGAGCTCCCTTTTGGGATTATTAAAACCTATCCAGAAAAAAAAAATATCTAAGAAATGATAGAAAGCTGTAAATATTTACAGAACTTAGGTTACAAGGGAAGAAAGAAAATTAACGGGATTATGTAAGTAAGAAGGAAACAAAAAGGTAGCAATAAATGTAAATTTGAGTAAAAGGCTGAATGAAAAGAAGAGCAGACCACTTGAAGACGGTTTCATAAAAATACTATAATATTTGGATAAAATATTCAAACGGTAATTTGAATGGTGCTAAATAGTGCATGTGGCATTTAGTCTTTTAATTAACTTCAAGGCTTGAGTAGTAATAGCACTTACTTACAAGTAGAATAGCACTTATTTGCCAGGAATATATGTGCAGCCTACCATCTGTTTACTGAAGAGTGGTTTGGATCAGTGTCCTGTAAATACTGTTCAAATGAATAACCTTCAGAAATTGCAGAACCACCTCTTTGGCAAATTACAGATATACTGCTGGACAGCTGTGTACTTCAGCCTACACTAATAATGTGAAAGTTCCTGAAATGGTTTATTTCAGAAAGCTTTTACTTCATGGAAGATATGTGGCTCATTCAGATGAGATCAAATTGTAAATTACTTATTCACACTGATGAAAAACCAATGAGTCAAAGACAGTGTTTCAGTGAGCAAATATTCATGAATAAAAAGAAAGGTTCCACTTTCTAACCCTGACATTCAAAGGCCGCCAGTTCCTGTGCACATCACTGCACAAAAGCATGTATAAAGGAAACATTTCAAGGCTTGCAAATCTACTTCAAATGTTTTTAATGTTTGCATTTTCTGAAATCTCTCTTGGAGTATGTTTGCATTTTCAGTTTCTTCTGGGAAGCAATTTCTGATAATTGCACTAGTCTGATGTCTAAAAAAGATGTTTTGGACTGCTGTGGTACTGTGACTATTAAAGCTAGATAGGAATATTCTATCTAAATGAAGGTTCTGAAAAAACTGCATTGAAAGGAAAGTGTATTTTTAATTCTGCATAGCTATTTTATTCTAAACCCATAAAAAAACTTCCTGAATGTAATCCAGAAATTATGATACAACACCTGAGGGAGCTGTAGCTGGAATGCTTCATTTACGTTTGGAAGGATGTTCCAAAGCTGGAAAGGAGAGAACTTTGACCAGGGACAGATTTTTCATCTTGATTATGCATTTAATATAGAAGCACGCAAATGTCACAGTGTTTCATAGAATAGGTGGCTGGTTATTTATCTCCACTAAGCCGCAGATCATTTATCATGATGCATGAATTGTGTTTGTCTCTTTCTTTTTAATAAATATGAGCTTCACAGATTCAGAATTATGCATCATTTTCTGACTTTCTCAGGTCACTGTGTCCAATAACTTGGCAATAAAAATTTTGCCACTTCTTTCTACAGAGTGTGTTATTTTTCAGCAGATGAGGACAGAAAAGAGAATCCTGACCCAGTATACAGCTGCATAACTCTGTGAACTGACTCCACTGCTGGGAGAGTTGTGATTCACCAGAGTTTCTGTATGTCTGGGTCACCCAAGAGAGAAGCACTCCAGGTATTTCAGGCAGGAGCTCCCAAACCTCTTGCCATTCTTGAAGCACTTCTCCAGCTTAGATACCACAGCACTATTGTCAATGGGACTGACGTAAATGGAAAGTAAACACATTCCAGCAAGAACAGCTTTATCGGGCTAGTAGCCTAATCCATAGGGTAGGTTATCTCAGAAGCTGGGAGAAAACGAAAGAGAACAGATTTGTGCTGTTCTTCTGCATGTTCTGGGGGTCCTTGGCCATAATATAAAGTGTCTAAGTACCATCCACAGCCTTCTAGCACTTGCAATGATAAGGCCAAATGGATTCATCTTAAGTAGTTTCCCCCCAGACATTATTACCATTTGAAAGGTTTTGCCACTTGAGCTTATTGTATCTATTTTTGCCACTATGGATTATTATCAGGTATGAAAGCCTAATATTGCTGAGACACAAGGTCTCCTGCTCAGAAAAGTATCAGGGCCATGCAAACTTTCTGCCTGGGTAGTCATCTAGAACTGCTCATAAGTGACAAAATAATTCAGTCACGCATATCCTGAAGGGACATGACTTTTCCTGGCTGAAAGCAGCAGGACTGTTCACCTACAGACATGGGAGAGGGCCCAAGGAAACCTTCATATGTTCTGTACCCAAGATACAAAGAACCAAAAAGTTTGAATTTTTTAAATTTCCCAGTGGCAGGGAATTTTCCCTGCATCAGGGAATTTTCCCTGCTAGTCAAGAAACCAGTCATTCCTCCAGCATTGTCTGGGACTCCATCTCCTAGCCCATACCAGCTTCTCAAGGTAAGCATTGCATGGAGGGAAGAGAAGCAGCTGCTTATAATGTCATTGCCCAGACAACAGTTACTGGAGAGTCCTTGTGTTTCCTTTATGCAGATTTAAAGGAATGAGCTGGGAGCAGGAAAAAACCAAACTGGTTAAAGTAAGTAACAAGTGTGTGGAGCTCATGTAGTATCCAGTACATGCACAACCAGAATCTATACAGACTAAAATAAAAGATCATGGGCGTCAGTGAGCTCTATGGCCCTGGTGTTAAGAGATTTAGAGTTTGAACCTGTGTTTCTGCTATCATCAGTTGTGGAGTCAGTTGTGGAGAAAGGAGAGTTAATGTGGCTTTACCAATCCATCATTGTTTATTTGATCCAGTGAATGGGGGTGGGAAACCCTTCTGTTTGTAAAGAAAAGCTCTTATCTGAAGTTATTGCCATTCTGAGTCTATGCCAAGCCTGTTAGTGTGGCACAGACACCCCTCCCCTTTCTTCCCCTATATCACTTTTGTTGTTTCTTGGCTAGACTCCAAAAAGGAAAAGACAGTTAGAGCAAAATATTTTTTTAAAAGCTGTAACTTGAAGGGAGAAGATAATGTTAATTATCTTGAGCAGCGTCATAACTTCCCTAAGGGAGGTTGCAGAAGCATTAACAGGGAGTTGTGAACTCCTAAAGAGACTTGTAGCAGTGCAGCTTGTTCAGTGCAAGACAACAAAACTAGACTAAGTATTGGCTACAGGTTTAAAAAAGCAATCTGCCCCGGAGGACATGCACTGCTGCCAGAAAAAAAAATAATTAGTAATTCTCTGGTTGTTTTAAACACTTTCAGCCAGCAATTGTGGCCTATTGTGATTCCTCTGTCCTGGATGATATGAACTGATGATGACTTCCAGGCTTCTTTAAACCAAAAGATCAGTGGTTTAACCGATCATCCAGGAGACTTGAGTGTAAATTCCTCCTTTTTGCAGGATGCTGTTTATACATTGAAAACATTCATGGCTGTTGATCTGCAGGATCCTTTTTACACTGTGCCCCATGAACTACATTCTGGGTGAAAGCAAGAGGCAATTCCATACTGGAAAAAACCAAACAATTTCTTCTTTAGGAAAATTACTGGTACCAAGGACTATCCTGATATATGCAGAATTGACTACTTGGTTTCTCTTTCGGATGCTTGCTTTCTTTTTTGGATGCTTTCTTTCTGCTACCAAGAATTCACTCTTTGAACATCACGGTGATTTCTCCATTTCATATTGACAACTATTGTTTTTAGTAAGGTTTGTTTACAAGCAATTAGTAACTTTCGGGTGAGCAGAGGTTGCTAGGTATGTGGGAGATGTTAGTCTGCTGCACAGTCCTTTATCTGTGCTGTTTTTTCTAACCCGTATACCCTCTTCTGCTTGCATTGTTGATGTTAGAAACAGACTTAGTCTGCCCTGTTACTAGATACAGTCATACTGAGTGAGATCTTGCTGAATCAATCCTTGCTCTGGTTCATGTATATCCGTTCTGATCTCCTGTCATCCCACCTGTCTCCTAACATTTCTATCTTTAGCTTTTCTTATCCGCGTACGCCAAGAATCTGCTTTTATCTATGAAATCTTTGGTTTTATTTCCATTATTGTTTGTGACTTTGTAGCTACCTCATACAAGATACCTCAAAAAAGCTTTGTGTTTGTGCTCTTTCATATTTATACACCTGCTTGCTGGTTAGACCCATCTGTGTATAGCCTCTGATGCTTCCTTTTCTTCTTTGAGTTGTTAGAAACAGCTGCTTACTCTGGAATTATCTCAACAGCTTCTCAGTCTTGCCTATTACAGCTCTGCTGGTCTGATTTTTGTGGGTAGCAGACCCTAACCCTTCCTTCAGCCTCGTGGTGTGCTACTGCAGGCTCCAGGAAGGTATAGTGTAGTGGCCAAACACTACCAGGTATGCAGTGTCTCATTTTATCAGTCATCTTTTGGCTGTTTATACAGGTAACACTGTTTTCCTGGAAGAGAAGCAAAACCAGGTTCTCACTAAAAGAGACAGATATACTGGTTATTTATTATGCAGTAACATTAACATGTTGCTTAATTATTTTGGTTCTTTCACAGCACTTGCAGTTGATCTGTTGTCTGAACAGAGTGTATTACTATACTATATTTTTCAAAATTTGTCTGCTGTTTCCGTCTATCACCTAACTATTCTTCAGAAAACCTGCCTAATACACAAATACACATTGAAGAGTGCTAATTTACTGTAATCATACAGTTCCTCTCTTTAAGTCTTTTCCAGTGTGTAGCTGTTACACCAGAGTTTTGGGAGGCTGAACAGTGAATCTGGTATATCTCACTATACCATCTGTACCTTTTGTTTTGTTTAACATTTCTTTTGAATTGTTTTTGCACTTGGCTTGACACTCTTGGCTTGGTTTAGAAAAGCCTTTTTACTCAAAATTCAATCTCATGGGGTGGGATTTGCCTAATCAGATGCAGATGTCTTCCATGTAGACTCGTGTGTCTGAGCAACTCACTGAAGACTCCTTTAATAGCTGTTAAAGAAAAATGCACTTTCAGGGTGCTCTTCATCTCATATCATCTCATCTAGGCATGCATTTAAAACATCTCAGATGAATTACACCCTTAAAGTGCATATTTCTTTCATGTTGACATCTGAAGTTAGGTAGAATAGAATTTGCTCATGATGTCACACCTTGAATCTATTAGAATAACTCTTGTCTTTCCTTTAAGCAAAATCTCATCTTTCACAGACTGCTGTAGTAGCAAATAGTGTCCTGTGGCACTTGCTTCTTGTGACTGGATTAGCCAGGGAACATTTATAATTGTAATGTCTTCAGAAGCCTGTGCTGTCCAACACTTTATTAGATTTAGTGAGGTCTTCCACTGGAAGTGCAAAGGTATTTTTGCATCTTGTCAGACTGTACCAGTTGTTCCAAAGATCTATACGTTATACTTCAGTGACTGCATTCAGCAATGGCTCTTTCCAGATGTGTATGATCAGACATCACGGCCAAAGGTGCCCTGATGGCACTGTGCTGCTCCAGAAGCATACCCTGGTAATGCCTTTTGAATGCATAAACACAACCCGTTTCTCAGGGTTGTCCTCAGAAGTGCTGTCACATGTTGAGTTTGCATTATTGCTGCTCTTAAGCTACTTTTAGTCATTTCCAGTTTGGCAGTTCTGTAAAGTTGCAGTACTGTAGGACTGATGTGTTGCTTATGAGTTTTTTGTCCCTTTCAAAAACCTGTCCTTGGATGTCTCTACATTATCCACTATTACACCACAGGTATTATGTAGTAAATTTTAACAGAAATAGACTGCTTGTAAAAGAAGCTTGTTATTTATTTCTTTTTTTTTGGTGTGTGGGGGAAGGTTTGGGTTTTTTTGATTTTTTTTTAAGACCATTCAACACTCTCACACCCCTTCCAAGCTCTAACCACTCATAATTTCTTCTCACTTTAACTTTCATATAAGCTGCTTGATGCAGGTAGAACTTCTGGACCTTCTAGTTGGATAGATCCACATCAGTTTGTGTGCCAGAATACCCTTATCCTTTCAGCAAAGAGCACAAAGTGACTCTTGTCAGTACGCTACTGCAGCCTTTCGTTGAAGTTACCGCATGCACGGATCTCAGAACGCCTGCCTGCTCTGTTGTGTGATCTACGATGGTCATACAGTAATCTCTATCACATTATACTTTAATAACAAATAACATTTGGCTTTTCCTAACACTCTTCTGTAGAAAAGATATAGGTACATTTCAGAGAAGGTAAATATTATGCCTCTTTTATGAACAGAGAAAGTAAAAGACAGAAAAGTGAGGGAAATTATTTAAGACCAGTCAAGGAGGGAAGGAGTGGTAGAGCTGGGAACTGAATTCAGAGTCTTGGTCCAGTGGTCTATCTATTACAGCCCAGTGCCTCCACGTTATTTCATTAAAATTTATAAGGTCTTAGTGCTTAGTCATAGTACAGGCAAATGTCACAGTAATTAAAATCCATCGTATTCTATACGATCAGCAAAGTAATTCTGAACAGTCCATAGAAGGGTAGAGTAGGTTGTCGCAAGTCTGTTAGGAGTGTCTGATCATAAAAATTATGCGTGCATTTACCAGGCATAATTACTGTGTTGAAAATAACAGTTTCTCTTTCATTTGTGTTTCCTAACTTAGTGAATATGTTTGTTCCAGTACCTGTTTAACATCAATGGTGACAGACAGATTATTGCTGGTCAGTTTTTCTTTAAATTAAACAGACTGCAATGTGTTTTGCCCAGCTATCCTAACCTTACAGCTGGTAGCAGCCCATACATTAAACACATTATTACGAATACTCAGCTTTCTTTTCTAAGTCTTTTCAAGAGTAGATATTGACCTTGTCTTTGTTAACAAACCAGTCTATCAAGATGAGCTATGCAGCTGTTGTTCTCTCCTGCCAGAGAGGGAATAAAGTTATTTGGTAGCCATCCTGGTAATTTTCTCTGTGGCTGCCCAGAGCACATCTTTTCTCAAGAAGGCTATTACCATACTGAGTGGAGCAAATGTTGGTAGAGATTCACGCCATCTTACCGTTTCCACACTACAGGAACAGAAGGTGAACTAGCAAGCCTGCCTCAGCAAGAGCAAAGCCAGTGTTCATTCTGGTAAAGAGTAGGAAGGGCAATGCCACAGAATATGGAGTGAAATACAGAATGATGAAATAAACAAATAATAACTAATATGGGTCAAAACTGACCACTGAATGAGCTACCTACATCAAATCGTCAGATGAGGTACTTACACAGAAGGGTAGGTAAGTCCTAGGCAGTGATGAATGTAATATATATTGATTAAAAATAGGGGAAACTTTGGAATGACTTAAAAAACTGCTGCTTCGGGTTTAGGAAAATCTCAGATGTAAAAGATGAAGAAGAGATCAGTTCTATGTAGTAAGTGTATTTCTATATATACTATGGACATAACTAAGTGGAGAGGTGGAATATTAGTTAGACTGCAATATTTTCACACTGCCACTAGTGAAGTAAATTTGGTACTATGCTACTGTGCTTCGTCTCCACCTGAGACTGTCACAAGGGTAAATTAGTCTTACTGTGTGATGCTGTTTTTAGGGACTCTTGAACATGAAATAGAATCCGAAGAAATGTGTGGATAAATTGAGTGCATATGACGATATCTTCCTCAACGGCAGGACAGAGTGAGCTTATTGGTGGAAAAAAAAAAGGTAGAGATTGTCGCAGGGTTCAGTATGGCAGGAGAATGCTGTGTTGGCAGGGGAACTGCTTGTATTAGTGTTACATCCGAGGTGAAAAACCTCTCAACTTTGAAACAGCTTAGCAGAAGCTCAAGTGAGGACAGTTCAAAGCACTGAACGCACGGGAGAGACACAAGCAACTGGTTTGCATAAAGCACCTGCTTATATACCCAGAGGGCAGATGGAGGCTGTTCCAACAACTCTTTTTTCCTTTCACCACGGAAAACTTCCAGAAGAAGCAGCAGCAGCAGTTCGGTGACTCACTGTGTCGCAAAGTTAACCTTTTAAATTTGTACTCCTTTTATGCGTTGTGCTCATGTCTTAATACAGGAATTAAAGACAATGAGACATGCCTGCGTGGCTCACTGAAGTCTGAATCAAAACATCCCTCCTATCCTTGTTGAAGTAGCCTGGATTATTGCCTGTCAGCGGAGTTTATGTTCTGAATACTCCTTCGTGGCATGGCAGGAAATGCTCCCGTCAAGTAGTGGTTCAGAGATTGATTTTTAAAAATTATTATTTTTAGCAAAAAAAGCCTAATGACTAGACACATCTGAGAGGGAGCTAACCATGGATGAATGAGATGGAAGTGCTCAGGACTGTGCCGATCTAATGAATTGCATGATGAGGAAGCCAGTATGAGTCAGACTTCCCTGACTACAAAGTCCTTACAATTTATTGCTTGCTGTGTGCTGTCCATCACCTCCTCAATGATGTTATCATCTCTGTAAGGAATGCACAGCCAATTCTGATCTGCTCCTCTACTCCATCCCATTTTTCTTTCTTTAGGGAATACAGTGATAATCTGGGAGAATTAAGTTTGCTGATTATTTTACTGCCACTGATGATTTTACTGCCAAGAGTGAATGGTATTCTTTTTTTTCTCAGAGTTACAGCTCCTAGTTAAACTTAAATCCAACAATTATCAACACTCTCTGCCAACTACCACAGGCTGTTATAATAAAGAAATAAATTAAACTCCCAGTCAGAAAAATGACCTTCTGATACCAGCCATGGGAATGGAATAATTCTTTTTACTCTGAATAATCAGACCGTATGATACTGGTTATGGTATAATAATGAAGTAAGAGAAGATAATTTCCTGATCTTTCACCCCAAGCTCCCCAGGGTGTACCTATAGTGGTGTGCAGGTGAAAGAAAGGTGCTTCCTACTCCTGGGGGGGGGGGGGGGGGGGGGGGAGGGAGGGAATGTTTAATCAGTGGTTAATCTCACAAATAAGGGTAGAGAGAGAGAGAGAGAGAGAGAGAGAGAGAGAGAGAGACCCATCAAGGAATAGGAGAGAGTAGGAAAGAAAAGGACTCTAAGAGAGTAGGGAGGAGAAGAACTTTCCACAGATAGAGTGCATAAGGAAAGATCTGTAATTTCTAATCAAAGAATTTGAAGGACACTGTATAATTCATTCCCATGCTATGCTGACATGAGTGTTTATACTACAGCTAGTGCTAAAACAGGAGAAAAATGCACATGGTACTATGACAGTGTAATTGATGGCTATGATTTTTAAGGTGAACTTCCTTAGAAAATGGCATCATCTGCCCTGGTAAAGAAAAATTATTTAAAAAAATTTGAACATGATTTTTGCAACCTTACAGTTGAATTTTGAAAAACTGGGAACAAGCAGCCTGAATTTTTACATCCTTTTAATATGTATGAGCTGGTTTTGTTTTTACATTTGCTAATGATTCCATCTAGGGATTTTGTTTTATCTTGCAAATATAAAGAATAATTTGTTTGTGCTCGCTCTTCAGTTTAAGCAGGCTCATAATTACAAGAGGACATGCAAATTTGGGAGCTGGGGATTAGTTTGTGAAATAATTAGGTAAATGGTCAGAATTTGATAACGTTGCGTTGCAGTCTGTACTGAAAACAGGTACAGAATATAGATTTTCATGTGGAAGAAATGCAAACGTAACCCTGTCCACTAGAGGTCACCAAATACTGTGAAATTTCTTCAAAAAAGAAAATCTGTTTCAAACCAAACTAACTGGAATCTTTCAGTTTCTTTTTTCTCAGTTTCTGCAAGTTTATTGTTACAAACACCAAGCAGTGGCTGATAATATCTCTAGGCTGGAATTAAGCTGATCAAAGCTGCTCCTTTCCTTGCTTATATCCTGTGATCAAATGATTCAGTTCTACACGCTGTGAGCTGGAGCTTGGTCTCTTCAGTCTTTCTTTGAGTGTGTGATAATATAAGGAGATTTGATTCCTATAGGATTTACTTGCTCTGTCTGATTAGATTATTTTCCGGAAATATTGTTCCCTGTGGGAGGCATATAATGCATGTGATTTAAAAATGAGCATGTCAGCTTCACACAGGTGTATGTTGCTGTGGGTTCAGCTGTAACTGTAGAGCACAGCTGGCACCAGAGAGGGAACCCAGGGAGCCCCTTCTTGCCCACAGAAAGGCTGATCCTACTGGTAACAGCTGGAAGCTGAGGGGCTTTATTGAAGTAGAGCTACAACAGCTACCTTCTGTTTCCAAACTGACAAAACACGGACTGTGAAGACACCTGTCAAATAGTATCTCTTATCACTCTCTTTTGTGGTTGCCTTTCTTCTATAGGAGAGAAAAAATGCAATAAACAGTAAGGAGAAATAAGAATTTAGGTGACTACTGTTTGTGTTTTTATTGGTGTTCAAATACAAATGTGTACGACTTGTCATTTTTATTCCTTCTTCATGAATAGAGGCTAGAATAGCAATGCCAGGGCAGTTTTAGTACATTTCCTTATATGTGTCTCTTTGTAAAGTGTTCTGAGAAATTTTTCTCGTGACAAACACATTTGTATTTGTGAGAGATCTAATATAGGGTAAAATATTGGGTATTCAGGCTTGAGTCTAGGAAAAAAACCCTTGTTATATTTCTTTTCTTTCTTACTCATATACACTTTAAAATTTGAGTATATGGGCTCTGAAGTATCTACCTAGGCCATATCTAAGGGTATAAGACAAAGAAGCAATGTATAATTCAATAAGAACTTCAGGGCTTCAGAGAAAGAAAGTCACAAATTCAAACCATTTCTTATTCTTTTTTCTTTTTTTTTTTTTTCTTATTAAAATTGGTGAGCAGAATGAAAATAATTTTGTTAATTAATTACTATAGCACTTGGAAATCAATGGAAGGTGGGTGATAAAAGTAGCCCTTTCTAGCCAAGTAAGGTGACAAGAGAATCAAAATGTATAAATGCTTTCACTGATCCAGGAGAGAAAAGGAACCAAATACCTCCCAAACAGCAAGAGAATAAGATCCTTAATGAACTGAATACTGCCTTCGAATCTCTCTTTATCTGAAACATTTGGCAAAACTTCGTGTGTGGAAATGATCCAGTTCATGAATTTACCCCGTTAGATTATTCCAAAATAGAGTGGAATTCTATGCTTTATGTAAATAAGTATATGTACACAGACAAACATTTTAATTAAATGGAAGTGTTTTAATCAGTATGTTACATGAAGGCTATAACAGCCACTTTCTATTTTCTGCACTATCGAAATGGCATCTGTAAAGAGTTTTGTCAAATATTATGTTTTTTTGCAGTGACAGATGGTGACAGCTAGAACTATAAGGAATGGCTAAATTGCATAGCACAAACCTGTATAAGTAACAGAGTCAAATTTCAAAGCTTCATGGGACTCATCTGATCTGATAAAGCTTGGCATGCACAGAGGAAAGCTAACCTTTATGTGCCTGATCAGCTGTCTCCCAGGGGTGCCAGGCATTAGTTGTCTGCTAGATGTTTACCTAAGTCTCAAAAATCTGGTGTGAAACCTAATTGCTGAAGATTTTTGGAGACAGATAGGAAAGAAACTGCAGAAGTCCCTGGGTTTGGGGTGGGGGATAAGGGGACAGGGAAAAAAGAAAAATAATAATAATAAAAAAAAGGGCAACTTTAAATTCCAGTTTGTCGTTCTCTCCTTTGAAGAAATAGAACCAAAGTCCTGAAAGACATGAATTTAAATTGAATGCTTGAGAACTGACCCGTAGGTACCGTCTGAAGGGAATGAGAACAAATCGTATCTCAGGACCATTCTGTTGACCTGTTTGATTAATGAAGCTGCAAAAACACAATTGAGAGACAAGTCTGCTACCCACCTCCAAAAGAAAAAGCCATTTGGTAGCTGGAAAGAATATGTAAGTTCAAGTACTTTAAATGTAAAGTCAATAGTTCCAATTTCTTCTGAAGCAGAAGGCTCCTCGCTCTCATCAGCAGTGCTGAACCATCCAAAAAAACCCCAAATGACTGAGTTAATCCACCTTATTTCTTGTTGCATTGAATCAAAGGAAACTTGACAGGAAGACAAATCTACTCTTCTTGCTTCGTCTTACTGCTACACACCTCTAAGAATAAATGAATATTCAGCCCCCTAGAATATTTAAGCCACAAGGCGCTTATTCCAAACAAGAATCAAAAACTACAGCAGGCTTAGGTGCAATGATACTTAGTCTTAAATGTCTTTGGGTAATTTTAATTTTACACAGAAGGCTTAAAATCTTCTCTTTTTTCTTTTTTGCTACAAGTGCCTGAAAAGGATTTATAGCTGATCCTACAAAAGTGTGTAAGCACAACATTTCTATTATTTCTTTTATTAATATTCAGTTATTTTATCTACTATTTTCCTGTTGCTATCTGTATATTTCTTACTTATTTTTAAAGTATAAGATTACATTTCATCTAAAATACGTCTCTTTTAACAGGGATAATTCTCTCTTTTGAAGTATGTAATCACTATTAATAGTATTTTTGGTGAAGTATTTTTTAACATGCTACCTATTTTAGTTGCACATTAAAGAAAACTTATTTAATTTTTAAATGTTTCTCTTGGATCAGTTCTTTGAAGTGGCTAATTTGAAGGGATGGCTGGGGCTGGAGGGTACTTCTGGAGGTCCCTACTCCCACCCCCTGCTCAGAGCAGGGTCTGCTGGAGCAGGTTGCTCAGGGCTATGTCCAGTCAGGGGTTGACTCCAGTCGCGAAGATGGAGAATCTGCTATCTCCTGGGCCAACCTGGTCCCGTGTTTGACCACTCTTACAGTATAGAGTCTTTCTACTATTTAAAAGGAATTTATCTCATTTCAGTTTATGCCCACTGTCCTTAATAAAAGCATGCCTTTATTATTTACTATTATATAAATATAACTTGAAACATTACAGGTTCTCTGTATATATAGATTTAGACTATTGTTTTTCCCCCTGATAATCTTGTGAAGGAGCTGATACCTGCTGGAAGACTGCTATAACATGTCGCCTGATTTCTGTAAATCGTCCCCCGAGTTACTTTTATCCTATCCAACATTAATAATACAATTTACCACTGAAAGAAACTTTAATTCCCTGCAGAACTTCTTAAATTTACCAAGCAATATCCTGTGTGTCCCTTTGTGGTAGGACAGACTGCCTACAGTAACTAAATGAAAAGAAGTTGCAGTAGACTCATGCACAAGAGTGAAAGGTTGCAGTTTGGTTCGGAGTCCTAAGCCATAGGGAAGGGCTAAGATTTAGCATTTGCTATTTTAGAGGGCTGCAGATAGATGACAAATAATTAAAAATAATAAATTTGCATGACTACTTACGAAACTGTTTTAGGAAGTTCAGTAGCACAGAAGCATATATGTCTCATATCTTTATTTTTCCCTAAGGAGAAGTCAGAATTTCACTAAAGTCTTATTGAATTTAAAACAATAAAGAATGTATTTATCTGAATATCAAAGCTAAAGTCTTGATGTACCAGCTCCTAACTGCATAAGTAAAAAACCTTCCCTAGACTGTGGGAGAACTCAGATCTGGTCTATATAATATGGAACTTTTTCTCACTTTTTGTAGGTATTTCTTTCACTGAGAAGAAAAGCTTCCAAGAAAAGCATGCAGAAAGAATAAACCTAGTTATGCAAATTCAGCAGAGGATTTTTGCATCTGTACAAAAGGAACTGATTTTTTGATGCTCAATATTCAGCTAAATTTGAACGAAAAGCTATAAAACAGTGCAGATTATGAAAATCCTTAACTGTTCAAAATTTAAAAACCATAAGTTCAAGATATATTTCAAGTGTATAATTTCTTATTTTAGACAAAATCCACTGATTACTCAGCTTCATCTATTGCAAATTAACTGCCAAATTACAAAATAATCATTGACGTCAGTGATCTTAATTTTCTCAGCAAAACCTAACTTCTGCAGTTTTTTGGAAAGGTTGAGTTGATAAAAATTATTTTTGTGTTACTACCCAGCAATGCTCTAAGTTATCCTAGTTCTAGTCCTTTCTTTCATATTAATGTATGGCTTTGTTCCAGATCATGATCCAAAAGATATGTTTGCCAGATCTGTACAAAAGCTTATGCATAATTCATTCCAAAGACAGAAATAGTCCATAGTACAAGTTTCCTTGAAAAGTTCTTTGCTTTGTAAATTTTAAAATTTTACTTTAAAAAACTTCAATTTAATAAATAACCTTGTGATGAGACTCAATATGTCCTCTTTTATCCAGGACATAAAAATCAGTTTTCATTTTAAACTCAGCATTTCCTTTATTCTGGATGTATTCCTAATTTGTATGTTTAGAGGAGGAAGTGTCGTTTAGAGGGGCAGAGGTTAAAGTCCCATAACTCCGTGTTATTGTGTGGAGAAACACTGAACACCGACCTCGGGGAAGCAATAAAAATTGAAGCTAACTTTGTTTATATGCTGCATTGTATTTAGAAAGTAATTCTCTGATGTGGTGCCAGAAGATACTTGGTAAAAAGTCTTTAATGCACAGCAAGGGTTAGCTGTCTAATGAGGTATAAGACAATTATATTAATCAACTATGCCTTTTCTTACTCTCTCAGGGTAAATAGCTGCACATTGGTTATGCCTAATTTTTATCGGGTCTGCCAAACTTAACAGCAAGTTAGAGTTCAGGAAGCTGCTAGAGATATCTGTCTGATATTTGTATTACTACAACTGCTGCTTAATTTCTCTAGGTGGAGTAAAACATCTGTACTTGGTACTAGGCAGTTTCCCTTGCTTTTTCTTAATTCCTAGGTTATGAAACTTACAGTTATCCTTATTCTTCAAACACATATGGAATTACCTTCAAACATCCTGAGATCATGTTTTTCCTGTATGTATCCCGATTCTGACACTGTACCTTAGTATCACTTACACCGCTTTCCAGTGTGTACTGGTTTATCTTACTTGTTTCCTAGCAGTAGTCCATTTCTCATGGGTAGTACACAGAGTCTCACCTTCAGAATATACTCAAGACAGCTTGTCAGCAGAAAGATTCCTGTTTAAATGTAGTAGTAATTATTATTTTTCTTATGAGATATTCAATGAATTGAGTGTATGTGGAACTGCACAAACTGCTGAAATACAGATGCTCCTGTGCCCTTCCTGGCTACCTGAAGAAACGGTGTGTTTCAGAACCAGAAGCAAGAGCTTTTTGGTCCTTTGACCTCCATGGGAACACATACAATTAAACTCAAGCAGCTAGAAAGGAATTGCACTGTAGAAAGCCCCATCAGACAGTAACACAACCTTTATTTCAGCAGCAGCATTAGCAGCAACAGGAGCCAGCTGTCTAAAGCCTCCCTCTGTTCAGCTCATCCTGGATGTTTTCTGAAGTGGGATTTGGAGAATACTACACTCAGAGAAATGCAAGTTTAGGGGGATTTTGTTGATATCAGATTTGAACAAGAACTGAAGTGGTGTGCTTTTCTGAAGACAGAAAAGCTTACAGCTGACAGCTAATGGAGGTTTCCAGGGTCAGATATAACAGAGAGTTAATGTATTATGATAAATCACAGAATGGTTTGGTTGGAAGGGACCTTAAAGACCATCTAGTTCCAAACCCGCTGCCATGGGCAGGGACACCTTCCACCAGACCAGGTTGCTCAAAGCCCCATCCAACCTGGCCTTGAACACTTCCAGGGATGGGGTATCCACAGCTTCTCTCGGCAACCTGTGCCGCTGCCTCACCACTCTCACTGTAAAGAATTTCTTCCTTGTGTCTAATCTAAATCTTCCTTCTTCCACTTCAAAGGCATTGCATCTTGTCCTATCACTCCATACCGTTGTAAAAAGTCCCTCCCCAGCTTTCTTGTAGGCCCCTTTTAGGTACTGGAAGGCTGCTCTAAGGTCTCCCTGGAGCCTTCTCTTCTCCAGGCTGAACAGCACCAACTCTCAGCCTCTCTTCAGTGTTATCTACAGTGTAAGGAAAGATAATACCTTCCTTATGTTTTAGGCATATTTATGTGTGACAAGTATTATCTAAAAGTTACAGAGTATGACACCAACAAGTAAGTCGATAGGCTACAAAGATAAAGAGAGAGAAAAAAAAAGTATTTTCATCCTGATGGAACAGTAGGTCCCTCAGAGAGCTCAGCAAGGATACTTACAGCATCAACTTTGAGCATGTGGTTTAAGTTCCTAAATTAAGAGAGTCAGCCTCTTGTTTCCTCCAATGGACAAGAAGCCAGAATAATGTCTTTTTCTTTCCTTTCCCTGTTCAGGTCCCTAATCCGGTCTATTGTCTGGTGTCTCCATTAGCATTGTAGTTTGGGTTGTCAGAGTGGTTTTGAAATAAATTTCCTCATCACTCCTGCTTGCCATGCTTTTGCAGAAAGGAGAGGGCTTGGGCTTTCAGTTGAGACTATCAAAAAAGATGGGGTCCAGGAGTGCTCCAGCTGCCAGGAGGTATTCAGTCTACAGAAGCACACTAGAAATGATCTGAAGTAAAGCCTCCAAACTGCAGGTGTAGACAATTTTGCCCTCTAGATCAGGGCTATGCAGCTCTGCTTGCTGTTGCAGACACAGCCTAAGGTAGCTGCCTAATGTTAGTCGCTGTAAATACCCGCACCAGCATTTGCTCACGGTGGCACAGAAACCTGTGCTATCGCCAGAACCGAACCCATGTGGCTGAGAATCAGTTTAGAGAGGTCTAAAATCATCTTGAAATGAAATCTCAGTGAGAGCTACTTTGTGATTACTGGTTTCCCGAGTCTGTTTGTGGGGAAAAGTGTTAATCAATTTATGCGTAAACAATTTCTCTGAAGTACCATCACAATCTACAATTGTCAGGCTCTTGAATCTTGGTATTGTCCACAAACTTTCCTACAAATGCTTCTTGCAGTACTTTGCACAACATTGCCTATAGCCAGAACACTCTTCCAAAGCTGGAGTTGCAAGCAAGCATGTTGTGTTGGTTTGCTTAGGTGGTCTGAGACTCGCTTGCATCGGGTGTCAGCATCGGCGTTTATGCTGGCTGCAGCTGGTTGTAAATTCAAAGTCAAACATTTTTCCCATTGCAGAAAATGCTGATTCATAAAAAGACTGTGCTAAAAGTTCACTGCACATCAAGGAAAAAGTGTAATTTGTTGAAAAAAATCTGGTTCTTGTTGAACTCCAGCATAGATAACTTTTCCTTGCTGCAGGATTATTACTGTCTAATAGATTAAGCACCGAATAAAGAAATGAATAGTCTTATCTGTTAACTTGCTCAGACATCTTGGATCTTATGTTGCCTATGTCTCATTTTCACATACTGATGTAAAATGTTTCTTTCCATCCCAATCTGAGAGAAAAGAAGATATATCTCTCTGCAAAATAAGTGCAAAGGTAGCCATTTTTATTTCGCTCATAAAACTGAGTTTAGTATTACAGTGCATATTGAAAAGGTTGAGGCAGCTCTGTGAAAAAGAATACAAACAAAATCTGCTCAGGAAAGGAGAGCTGGTGGATCTTCAAAGGCTCACTCCACAAAATAACAGTTTGCCTCCCTAAATAGGAACATGGTTCCTGTTAAAGCTTTGAGGATGCAAACTATGAAATATCTACATGGAGCTGCTGAAGCCAGGGGAGTGGCAGAGGGGGGGCTGCTGCAGCCCTATGCCCCCAGGTTCAACCAGCATCAAGGCTGAGCATGTGTTCCCAAGAGGCACACACACGCACATGTATGCGATTCATACACATACACATGCATATATGTAAGTATATACAGCTGGCCACATAGCGTGTACATAGGTAGCACTGGGAGGACACCCCCCCGCCCTGGGTCTCCTGCCCCAGTTGTGCTGTGCAGGGACCAGCCTTTTACTGCACAATCTGACAGACGCAATGTGAAACGCTGAAAGAACTGGCTTCCTATGTAATTAAAACTTGTGCGCGAATGTTTTATTTGCAGAGTGCGCTAAGCAGGTGAGAAACCCAAAGACATAAACAGGAACTGAGAAGTGTGCTTGTCCCCAAGTGAGAGCTGAGACCTGGCTGACACAGAAATATTGCCTGGGAAGCCCTGCATAGCAAAGAATGTATAGGGGATATTTTTATTTCTGTTTACTGCTAAAATACAACCAGCAATATTTATCTTTTTGTTTAACATAGGTTTATATTCACAGCTCTAATATGGCTACAAATATCTGTGTCTTTTCTATGGCTTTGAACTGAGCTCTAAATTTAGCTTTTATTCGATGTAAACTCTCACTCTGGGGTATATTCCTTACTCAGAGCTTGGAAAGGTGAAAGAGGCAATCCAGTTCATTGCTAAGGCTCATCCCAGGTGCAGGCAGTCGCCCACTTGCCCTGCCAGCACTGCACGGTGTCTCAGCACCATGTTGCCCACAGGCAAACAGAGCTGGCGATGTTGTAGCTTTGAGGGAGACTGAAAAACCCCGGATGTGCCCCTTGCTGCAGTCGGATTCCTTCTCACAAAACCATGAGTTGAATTTCCCTCCTCTGCATTAGAGCAGTTGTGCCTTCAAATGTAGTCACCATCCCCTTTTCTACTGTTTCAAAGCACAGAAGGACCAGCGAGTTGCTCACCAAAGACTTTGTGTTCCAGCAAGGTACTCCAGAAGACGGTGTGCTACCAAATGCTGAAAACCGAGTTGTATCCACTATCAGGAACTTTTCTCTTTA